>NW_028281536.1:300000-389051 GCF_059751285.1 Brachycentrus maculatus | reverse complement strand
TGTGTAAACGATCAAGATAACACTGCGTTTATATGAAGCAGTGCCCTATGCACCATTGGGGTGCGGATAAGGGTTTTATTTTTATTATATTACACAATATGTTTATTGGCAAGAGAGTGGATTATATCGATATGATAATTTAATCATACAGATATTATTTACTGAACTCAAATTTCTTTTATGCCTTCATCTAGATTGTTGGCATTTTAATAATAATCCTATTTCCATCACGCGCTTTCGAATTTTCGTTCGGAAAAGCAATTTTCTTCTCGACATCCTGGTTACATTGGCAAGGGCTTAGGGCTTTTTCACACCTATGTCATTAGCACGTGCTTCTGGAACGAATATTTATCATAATCCGGATTGATTTTTTTTTATAAACTTATAACGTGTTTCTACAAAGACCTTGTGTCTTTATATTTTATATTTATTCGTCATATTTCAAAAGTTCTGTTACAATACGTACGAAGAAACAGGAGTTCACATAGCGATTATATATATGTATATATATATATATATATATATATATATATATATATATATATATATATATATATATATATATATATATATATATATATATATATATATATATATATATATATATATATATATATATATATATATATATATATATATATATATATATATATATATATATATATATATATATATATATATATATATATATATATATATATATATATATATATATATATATATATATATATATATATATATATATATATATATATATATATATATATATATATATATATATATATATATATATATATATATATATATATATATATATATATATATATATATATATATATATATATATATATATATATATATATATATATATATATATATATATATATATATATATATATATATATATATATATATATATATATATATATATATATATATATATATATATATATATATATATATATATTATATACATATATAAAACCACACATACTATAGATAAGAAGTAATTAGTATGATAGTCCGCAAGAAAGTATTGTTTATCGCTACTAAAAAAGATAATCATATTTGTAATAATAGTGTCGAGTTGTGGTCCCGTGGTTAAGGTCGCGGACTCTTGAGGCAAAATTTCTTGGTTCTAATCCACTTTTCCACAATTTGATACCTGTTTCTAAAAGTGGATTGCTTAGGTTCACATAAATAGTTTGAAATTGAAGTATTACTGTAAATTTAAATAAAATACAAAGTTGACTCATAAAAAAATTAAAAAAATTATTTTACCTCTGAAACTATTAGCTGATTAAATATTTGTTGGAATGAAGATCTTTGAAAAAAAACTTAAATAATAATTATATAAAAATTCAAAGATTTATCTGTCAGAGAAATCAGGTAGCAATATAAAATGTTCAATGAATGAACAAAACGCTGTTTTACGATTGTAAAATTTTATGATCTTTGTTTTAAGAAATTGTCAAAACCAGGTATTGTTGTGAAAGTGGCCACGTGGCCAAGTCTGGATTCACCCTTATCTCGGCCCCTCCCAAGTCATCTCACTTATCTTAATGACTCGCGCGCAATTTCACCCATCTCACACCCTCCTGAGCCACTGTTTCAGGAACAAACTACCCTATCTCACACCAAGAGTAACACTTCTCTTTACCATGCAAAGATACCGGGAAAATCCTTAAAAAAAACTTTTGTTGCGTAGCAAATTAAACGAAAATGAAAGAATTTTTTCTAAGACAATCATGCTAATCTGCATTTAAATTTTGCTAGAATATTTTTTTTTTAAAAGTGGTAAAATACTTAAAATGTGTTGAATAAATTTTATCTGACCAATTTTTTTATGTGTTCATCATGTTTATATTGGCAAGCCTACAACTTGATATTTATTTTTAAATATGTAGGTCTCTTACAAACTTTTACAACGACCTGAAAGATTTTGATTTTGTTAAATACATATATTCAAGCATTTAACTATGGATCGAACAATGATATGAAAAGAACTGGAAATTGCAATATCTTTTGTCGATTCTTTAATATACTATATAACCCTCTAAAATAATACATGCTCAATAATAAAAATCCCCAAAATAATCAAAGACAACCCCTCGCATAAAAATGTTTATTCCTTTTTTAAATTTAAATTTTATTCCATGTAAGTACTTGCTTTAAAATATGCCATATTTAAAAATAAATGTGTTCTGTTATCATTCATTCAGTCATTTATTACAAGCATTCATTATTCATTGGTTATTAACATGATTCATTTACATAAAGGCGTGATATTTTTTGCTGACGATGAAAAAAACATTTTTTTCAAATTTTCGTTTTAAAATCTCTTAACATGTTTTTTTATAATAATGAATAAAATAATCAAATAAATTGTTGCATGCTAATCTTTTTTATTATTATTCGATTATTTAAGAAAAAACCCTCATTCAAATAAAGCTGTTTCACATTTTTGATCCGTGACGTTATATTATCACTTTATTACCAGAAAAACAAAATGATGACTTTTACTCCAATTCTTTTACTCAATCTAATATTGAAAGAGAATTCAATAAAATTTATGTATATTTCAAACAATGAAGATTAAAAAAGATTGATAAGATAAGTTAACATTCAGATTTGGTTCTAGAATTTCATTTTTTTATTTAAAATAAAGATCTCTTTCTTTAAAAATAAAACGTATTTGAAGAAATGCTTATCTTTTATAAATTAAAGCTTTCTTTTATAATATATTTTGGTGCAGAAGCTTCAAAGCCCTCGGCAAACTCAAAAATAATCCTTCAAGCTCTAGGAAAACGAGTCACTGACTTTCATTTTCATCAATTTTTATAATAAACTCTCCACTACGAAATGAAATTCTATCTGCAGATATTAGAGAAATCTATATTGTGTAGATATCTGTGGGTCATTTCTAAAGGGAAGATAATACGTTATTAACATACAGTATATTAAACTTGAAATGATTTTGGCATTTTAAAACCGGTTGTCGATTATTTTTAATACCGTAAAGTGGGTATACATTGCACCAAAATACTGCATTTTTTCAAAAAATTGTCTATTCAGATCAGGTTTTTTACTTTTTCTGAGGTTTTAACTATTGCAATGTAATAACACATATACCTGTAACATGTCTGATACGTTTTTAAATTTTTATCTATTTTGCCTGTATTTTTTTTTTATATTTATATTTTGGTGCAAAGTATCCTAGGGTAAAGTACAACTTTGCACCATGATATTTTCTCTACACTTTTCGTACTAGAATCCAAATTGATGCAAAGTAAAGGCTATCCTACAAGTTTCATTGCACCTCATGAAGGGTTTTGGCTCACAGTTCGCTAAATGCAGATTATAATATTGTATAATTATGGAAAAATAAGACACTTGATAGAATTTTTTTTTTAAAAATATTAAAAAATCTAACAAAAATGTTTTTTTTTTTCCAATACTGAAGGTATAAAATTATATAAAATAAAAGGTGGATATTGAAACATATCGTACTACATAGATAATAGGAATTAAAATTAAATTAGGTCTAAATATGGTCAAGTTCCGGGACGGTAAAGAAACCTCTTTTGGATTGCATTTTCGGTTCTTTTATGGAACCCACTACATCCTTCCAAGAATATTGAAGAAAGTCATCCTTCATCGGCCACTTCTACGATTTGAGACTCTCCTGCATGGATTTAACAGCTCTATTTTTCTTTATTTCCAAAATCTGTCCTGGAAATTTTTCTCCTTCATAATGAAATATGACATATTCTCCCACCTTCTTTTTTACTGGTCCTAATGACACTGAAGAACAAATACGATAACTGGTTTCAGTCATCATTTTTGTTCTTCTCCCTCTTCCTCAAAGCTTCCGTGTGAACTATTATCAGTTAATGGTAGATATGCTGGAAGTTTCGATGCGGAAGGTGGGATCATTGATGTAGTTGGTTCAGGTAGCATTTGTGTCTCGTCAACGTTCATTTCGACATTTGGATCATGAGCAATGCTCTTACCTGGTTCTATCGGTATCGTTTTCCTGCGTTTTAAGACTGAATTCTTTGGGTTGAATCTGTTTTCTTCCAAAAACTGTTGAAAACTCTGGCGCACGTCATCGTCATACGCTTTTAATGGCAACCGATTAAGCAACTGACTAGTTTTAGCAACAGTCAAGGTTTTGTTTTTGCAAAAATGATGTTATCCGTTCAGAGCCTGGTACGATGTTCTTTAATATTCGTACTCTTCTGCCAAATCTATCCAAATAGGCTATTAGAATGTAGCGGATGTTAAAAACACTCACTGGAAAACCGTACTCACTCATGTCTACTATGCAGTTTACGAAGGATTGCTCTTCGCCCTTGTCACATATCGGAGGTTTTCCCACAGGTTTTGTGTGCTGACCTTTGAGTTTATAGTTAATCGTCCTTCTGGGGATTTTGAAATTTTTTTCAGCCTTTCTTTGACTGATTGTACCATTTCGAATAGCCTCCAAACACTGCTCCACTCTCTTTGGTGTAAAATCGCAGTATCGTCTGGCATAAGGCCGCTGCTTGTGTGTTCTTGACATTTTTGAAAAAAATATACCATCAGGAATTAAGTAAGTACACAAAACCTATAGATATTTAGCAAAAATGTCAAGTTGTAACAGCCGTTTTGAGACTTTTGATCAAATTAATTAACTATGGCCCTTTGTGGATACTTTGCACCAGGTGCAATGTTACCCCAAATGTGGTCAATACAAGTAAGTTCTTAAAAAAATATTATTTTTACATAAACTTAACAACGTAACCAAAAAATACAACATTTGAGAAAAGCAGGGCCCACCTACCTACGATTTAGAGACCACTCACTTGTTGTAACTTGTTTCAGTATACTGATTACATTGGATTTTTTCGGACACAATTTTCAGACAGAAAACTTTCTTTACGTTCGGACAGGAAATACGAATTGAAGCAATAGCGACCGACTGTTACTTCTTTAAACTAAAAAGTAGATTGAAGTACCATCTATCAGAAACAATAGAAAGTAGAATGAAAAATGACATGTATCAGAAATGACCAGCTCCACAATTTCTTTACAGAAGGTGGTGCAAAGTATCACCCATGGTGCAAAGTATACCCACATTACGGTACTTTAAACTATTTCGTTAATTTAATTCGGCAGTCACTTTGTGGTAATATTGATTTAAGTTCCACTTGGTTAATACCACTATTTCTTGATATCTATTGCGACACGTATTTCGATACATTTCTGAAAATGATGCAGAATGCATCGAAATACGTGTTACAATAAGAGTTAGTGGTATTTACCAAGTAAAACTTACTTTAAACTATTTCTACTCCATGACATTAAGCATCATATTTATTAACCTTAAGAGGTCAATACTACGTGAATTTTTATTTAAGAATAATATAAAGATATAAAGATAACAAATATTTTTAAACCACTGTTAATAAAAATATTGAAATCAAGAAATCAAATTTTTTCCTCAACAATTTTTTTTATTTGTACATTATTACAAATTACAGTAATGTGCCTTCATTGAGTTTTCCTGTGCCGAGAGCACATTTAACAATATTTTGTTAAAAAACTTTAAGTAAGAAAACTGTTTATGACACACATTAAACTACGATATGGCCGAATAATGTGATCCATTTCAGATCTACCCATCTCCAGTATTCATTTATAATTAGCTCTTTTATACTAAAATTCGTTTTTTAATGACTTTGTGGATAATAGAAGCAGGTTTCACTTCATTGCAAAATATGCGTTAGGATTATTAAATATTTGATTAAAGAAGTATGCAAGTTTAGACATTAACGGGGCTGACGACCGTCGTAGTTGGTTTAAGTGATCACTTTACACACGTGTAAAATTCACCAATTCTACCCAATATTGACAACCACACTACTCAAATTCTTAGAAGTTCTATATATATATATATATATATATGTGAACCAATATTGAAACATTGTTCATGAATCACTAGAACTTCACTAGAGACATCTACTGGTGAGATGAAAAGAAGCTTTTTACTGAGCAGAAACTCTTTTTTGAGTTTGTGACGTCCAAATCCTAGATTATAATCACATACATGAGAAACGCCACAAAATGTCATTTTCAATTTAAATTATTTTAGCTTATAATTTGACCAGTTGATTTATTTACAACATTTTGAGTGTTTTCAAATACTTGTTCACAAATCTGGATTAACTTCAATTAAATGAGTTATTTTTATATAATTTTTTGACATCTTATCAAAGCTTCACCAAACCAATCTTTGATGAAATGTCAAAAAATAATATGAAAAATAACACCTTTGATTGGAGATAGTCCAGATTTGTGAACACGTATTTGGACACACTCAAATATTGTAAAGAAATATGCGTTAGGCTTCTTTTATGTTATAGATCATGCGGGAGTCCGTTTTTTCGATATTACCTTAGAAGGCTTCTCTATAACTTTTCTTAATATTTGATAGAAGGGCAAATCTAATTTAATATTTTTTTTTTCTGGAACGCGGCTGGAACTAAGAAATTGATCCGTTTGAAGCCTTATTTAGAATAAATAACAATCACAAATTCTGAAAGAAAGCTTTTGTTTTCTGGATGAAAATTAATTAATTAAAATAGATGGATCAATTTCTCTCTCCATTTCATTACTCCATTTTCTTGTAAACCTTTTGTTTAGGAAACTTCAAAATAATTCAAAATGTTTTTTTACGAAAAAATAAATCAATAATCTAAAGGATACACGAATTAACCTTAAAAATATGACATCTCAACATGGATTAAGAAAAATAAAGTAGTTAAGGTATTACAGGGGTTATGAACTTCCAAATATATATATATATATATATATATATATATATATACATGAGAAACGCCGGAAAAAAAACCTTTTCATTTTATTATTTAAGATTATAATTTTACCAGATAATTTATTTACAACATTTTGAGTGTGTCCAGATACTTGTTCACAAATCCAGATTTTTGGAACTCATACATTTATCATGACGCTTTATGTATGAATTCACTGGAGCCAAGACCGAGTATGATCAATTCTTTCAAATACTCAATACACTTGAAGTCGCCTGGTTAGAAGTTGGAATCATCGGCAGGTTAAGTATGAGTAGATGCACGAATATGCTAAGATATATAAGAGAGTTTGTTTGCAAGGAAAGTTCATGTAGCATTCTATTCTCTCTGCCTACCCATGATGGAAAGCGGCGAGATAGGTCAATTAGTCAGTTTTAGTATACACAAAATATATTGTATAATCGACATTTTTTCATGTGTGAGTTCTCAGCAGTATCTATGGAAATGTTATTAAAATACTCGTGATATGGTGAAAAAGCCATGGTCTTACAAAATAGTGTATGGAATAAAAAACAAGTTTGTAACTTTTTCCACGAGAATTTTACTTGTCCAGAAATCGGGATTCGTCGTAACCTACATTATCAGACTGGTGATGAATTTATATAATTTTATGAATTTATATAAAATTATGGTGTTCAACTCCTGCCTTGTTGTGTATATAACATACAATTTGTCTAGCCTCAACCAGCCTGATGATGTCGGTCACAACGAAACCCGGTTGCTGGTCAAATAAAACTCATGTTGAAAAAGTTACATGGTTGTTATTTTATTCTATAAAATGCAGTTCCACCAAGAAACGCCAGTATAAAACTTATAAAAAAATATGTACGTACAAATTGCGATTCGTTGTATTGTGAGTATAATCTATCAAAATTAAAAAGTAATATATTTACAAGAATCAGGTTAAGGGAGAAAGAGTTATTCCCTCTTTATTTATTTTCGCTGCTAAATCAGGAATTTCTTTTGTTCGTAAGTTATCTGCAGGCCTATAAATCTCTCAAATACCGCCTACGACCTTATATTTCTGCGAACTTGTTCTTTAAGATGCCTGTATGTGAGGAATAAACGGCTTTTCTCCGATGGGAAAATCCCGAAAGCTTGATATAGAATACCTATTATGCTGTTTAACCTAACCCCGTAACTTCAAGTCGGCATTCAAATGTGCTTTTATTTGAGTTCAGAATATGCAATAGATGTTTAAAAAGACCAACGCTTTAAAGGTGTTTCATTAGTCTTTAAGTGATTTTGATTGATCTTAAAACTTGCCTTCCAATATTAACTTATTTACATATTTGAAAGCTCTTGTTTAATGTCTGACATTTTTGATGTCGTAGCAGTAAAATCAAACGTAAGTGCCAGATTTTAGCAGATTAAAATTGTTATTATATTATAAACGAAAACCATATATCGCTCTCTCCTTTCAAGAACGTCATAAATTAAAAAACTTGATTTTTCAGGAGAACGTTTTTAAAGTTTAAAAATATAATACAATGTATTAAAAATAAATATCAAGCCACTTATTGAACTTTTTACTGTGCAACAAATCTTTTTAGGTAATATCTGAAGGTTTTTTCTCCATTTGAAAAATATTTAGTATATTAAAAAAAAATATTAAACAACACCTTTTCTTCAAAATACAAAAGCAGCACTTTCTACCCGGTAGCGGGTAAATATTAAGTTAAAAATATGCCTTCTTTGCTGGGATGTGGTACATTTTCTGGACATTCTGAAAACATGCATAACTGAAAATTGACGATTTTTTATTTATGACGTTTTTGAAAGGAGTGAGCGATGCTTCAACCATATTTTATGTATTTGATTGTTTAAAATCACAAAAAAATATTAATTGTTTCGCCTAGTTATGGCATTTTCAAACGATTTCAAACATTCGTTTTAAAATGCCATAACTAGGCAAAACAACTGTCACAATATTAATTTTTATGTGTTTTTTTTAAACAATAAAATACAACTCAGTAGACTCAAAAAAATGTATTTGATTTAACATGGATTACGCATGGACTTATTGTGTCTATAAGACATAAAGAATGTCTAATAAAAAAAATTAGAAAAAATCCCGAAAACGAAAGCCTAAAAAAATATTTTAAACTGTATAGAAAAAAACTTTTTTTCTCATCAAAAATACCAAAGAAAAATATTACAAAACAAAAATAGATTTTGCAGAAAATGACAGTAAGAGAATGTGGAATATAATAAATGATATAATCGATAAAAAACACCCCCAGCAAAAAAAAATAATGTACCTCTCAAACGAAAATTCACGAATTCATTGCTTAGAAATGCCTCACAAAACTGCTAATATGTTTAATAATTTTTTTGCCAGTGTTGGTAAAAATTTAGCGCAAAAAATCCCTACTCAAACTAATTCCGATATTTTCAAAACAGATACTCCAACTTCCAATAATATATTAGCATCATTACAAATAACATCCCAGGAGGAAATTGAAGAAATCATAACAAATATGAAAGGAGGATCTGCCCCGGGATACGACGGACACTCTGTTAATACATTAAAATTCATAAAAAAACAAATCTCTAAACCTTTGACACACATCATAAACCTTAGCCTCACAACCGGTATATTCCCTTCAATTTACAAGAAAGCCATTATCATCCCCATCTACAAATCTGGAAATCCAGAATCAGTCACAAATTACCGACCTAAATCTCTCATATCAAACATAGGTAAAATCATTGAAAAAATCATTAAAAAAAGACTGTCCACATATGTAAATAAATTTAATATAATCAATGAAAACCAATATGGATTCATGGAAAAAAGAAGCACACAAGATGCAATTGCCAAACTATCATACATCATCCAAGATTCTCTCGATAAATCACTCAACTGTATAGGAATATTTGTCGACCTAAGAAAAGCTTTCGACAGTATTTCTCATGATAAACTTCTATTAAAACTAAAATCTGTCGGAATTACGGGTAAAGCCTTAAAACTTTTCCAGAGTTATCTTCTCGAAAGAACCCAAATTGTCAAAATCAATGAAGCCTATAGCCAACCCCTTACTAGTAATTTCGGTATACCTCAGGGTACAGTCTTAGGCCCTTTACTATTTATCATCTACGTCAACGACATATTTCACCAAAACATCAGCGGTAACATAATATCCTATGCTGACGACACCGCAATAGTAATAAACGGACCCAACTGGAATACCGTAAATGATCGCGCAAATAAGGACATGAAAATCCTAAAATTCTGGTTTGACAATAATCTATTATCCCTAAATACAGATAAAACATTCTTTATCCCATTTTGTATCCATAAACTCAAAATACCGACAAATATAAAAATTACAATTCACAATGGTGACTGCAGGGATTCAAATTGCAAAAACTTATGTTCTGTTTTATGTCCAAAAAAAGAAATAAAATATCTAGGTGTTATAATAGACCAACATTTGAAATACCATAGTCACATTAATGAACTAGTAAAACGAATAAGAAAATGCATATATATATTCATTAGAATCAGAAACATACTAACCATCGACAACCTAAAAAGAGTTTACTATGCTATCGTTCACTCACTACTACAATATGGCATTATTGCATGGGGAGGCTCATACAACAACATACTGAACTCAGTGAAAATAGTACAGAAAACCATAATTAAAGTCATCTTGAAAAAAAAAACATATTTCCATCAAAATTATTATTTAAAAAATTTCAAGTCCCAAATATAGAATCCATTTATAAAAAAACCGCAGTTTTTCAAATACTAAAGGGTGACAACTATTTAAATTTAACAAAGAATTTATCATTGAGATTCTCAAACGATTTTTCTATTCCAAAATGCAACACCAAGCAATTTCAGCAAAACTTCAAATATTTGGCAATCAAACATTTCAATAAACTCCCTAAAGAAATAAAAAAAATAGATGATATAAAAATCCTCAAGAAAAAAATTAAAGCTCTATACATTTAAATCTTTAAAAAAATATATTAAAAAACTATTATATCTTTTATTATATAACATTAAACCACGAGTGTAAGTCCCTTTCCAAGCACAAGAGCACAGACTCTTTTATGGAGAGGCACAGCGAATCGAAATATAAAAGTTCTACATATGTATAAATGATTCAAATGTTATTATGTTATAAATAAAAATGTAAATATATTAAATGAATAAAAAAAAAAAAAAAACAATTAATACATAAAATTATATGGAATTCTAAAAAATTAAATGCCAAATCAATAAATAAAAATCTACCATAATTATTGCAAGACATCATATGTTTTATCCGCTTCCGTAGTATATTGGTCAGCACATTTGGCTACCATACTGGAGTCCCCAGTTTCGATTTGTTTAATATATTTCACGATGAAGATAACACTTCGTATATATGATATATTGCTCTATGCTTCATTAGGGGCGGATAAGGTAGTAAGAATGTATCATAAATTAATATATACATCGTGCGACTTGTGGGTGTGGTGAACTTTATTTTCGATAACTTCTTCGTCTAACCAATGAAATAGTCGTCATTTTTTTCTTTTGGGATGATGAAATTCATCTCACCAATAAATGTCTCTAGTGAAAATGCAATAGTTCTACAATAGTAGTTCATGAAGAATGTCTGTGAAGAGAACCACTAGAATAAGATTACAAAAAGTTTGATCTAAAAATCATATTTTGTTTCATGGGGCCATTACTCGACTCTTTACTAGAACAATTAAAAAAAAAACTTTTCATTTTTCAGGTAAATTCAAGAGTATTTGATTGAATCTTTGTCTATTTGGCACGCCATCAAACTCACACACAATGACACAAATTTAACTTAAAATTGAAAAATATCTCTTTATTCTTTATTACGTTAAAACTAAAACTAACTAACTTACCATCACGCCGCTTCCCCGTAGGGGTAGGCAGAGAGAATCGAACGCCAAATCACTCGGTCTTTGCAAACATTCTTTGCCTCTTCTACATTCATGCATCTCCTCATACATACCCGACGATTATTACGACTCCTGACCCGGCCGCTTTCAAGTATTTGACATACCTGATTGTGCCAAGTTTTCCTCGGTCGTCCTCTGCTTCTTTTTCCAACTCATTCGCCTCATAAATTTGTTTAACCGTTCTTTCTTCACTCATATGCTCCACATGTCCAAACCATCTCAACACACCTTTCTTAATTTTATCGATAATGCTTATCTCAGTCTTACATTCTTTCCTTATTTCATTATTCGAACATCTATCAAACATCGTTTTGCCACACATTCGTCTGAGCGATTGCATTTCGACTGCATTCAGTCTGCTTTCATCCTTCTTTTGCCAACTCCATGCTTCGCTTCCATACATAAGGGTTGGAACCAGAACTCCATTGTGTACTGCCAGTTTACCTTCCGCTGATAGATTTTTATTAAAAATATCTAAAAAAACTATCTCGAATAAAATGGCATGTTATCAAACTGACACAGTTTTAACTACAACTACTACTACTACCATCACGCCGTTTGCCGCTGGGGTAGGCAGAGTGGATGGAACGCCACACTCTTCTGTCCTGACATACACTCCTCGCCTCCTTCACATCCATACATTTAGTCATACATGCCCTCCGATTCCAGATTTTAGGTTCTGATTGATCTGATCATGCCATTTCTTTTTCGGTCGTCCTCGTTCTGTTTTTCTTCTCACATTCGCCATATATATTCAGTTTTAACTGAATAATAAATAAAATATCTTTGTTTACAAATCGCAATCTTAAATAATATGAATTAAATATTGAATGAAAAAAAATTATGATTTTTTTCATCTATTGATATCTATCAAATGAAAAATATCTGAGGTCTGCTATGTATACCTTAAATTGAGTGTGGAAAGAATACAAATAACGTGAAGGAAGCAGAAAAAAATATTTATGACATATAATGTTTGAAAATAAACGACTCATTTTTAGTGCTTTCGAATTATTAAATATCGAAATGAAATCGCTATCGAGCACGTGCCTCACAAAATATGATATTATAATAGGACCTTTTTGTAGAGTTATTTATTTTGTCTGGGGCATATGCTCTACGTATACGTTCCAAGCCTTAAAAAAACACCGGAATTCTTAGTACTTAATTTCTGCTCCATTTCCCCGAGTTATTTATTGTTTTCCCTGTAATTTAAAAATAATAAAACAGAAACAAAATTGTTTGGTGTACTTAGGAAAATTGTGAGATTTTTCGCTCAATATATAGGTGCAGGTACTCAAGAAATACTCAACGGTTTATTGGGGAATAAATTCTGGTAAAACAAATTTAATAAGAATTCGTGCACCCCAATCCACTCATAAACCCTTATTTTTGTGCTCTTCGTTTATTTGTATCCGGTTTATCGAAAAAGTAACAATATTTTTAGTTATTTATTCTCCTGAGTATTTTTTTACAATACACGATGTACAATAACCATATTAAATTACTTTTAAACTGTTAGGCTATAAACTTTAAAAAAATTACGAACAATTTGTTAAATCATGTTTTATATCTTAAATATTATACATTTTACCTTAATGTATCATATTGTTTGTTGTAATTTTAAAAAAAAATCTACGAAATTAAGTAAATTTTTACTTTGTTATTAGATTTATGTTTAGTACTGACATCTCTTATTATACAATAAAACTTTTATCTGTAAAACTGTAATCATTTAGTTTTTTCCACATATATTATATCTGACCAGTATCCGGATTTTTTCGTAATCGACGTCATAAATCTGACAAAATTGGTTACTATGAAACTCGGTCACTTGCCAAATAAAATATTTAGAAAAATACTATAAAGTTATTTTATTACACTTACATAATTTGATTATTTACATCAATACTCAAATTTTAATTTTAGTGTTAAAATACTCGCATTTTCAGTAATTAAACTTTAGAGTACACCTTTTACTCTTACATATATGTGTGTACATATATATAATAATAATGTAAAAGGTTGCACCTTATAAAATTTTTTGCTTTTGAAATGTAATAATAATGAACAAATAAATAGTATGTTAAAACAATATTTTCTCGTTACATTTTATGGAGAAAAAAAAGTTACTCACCTCGAGATGCTGTTCGTAGATCGGCTTTATATTCAAGATCAAACACGCTGTGAATCGGTTGAAGCAAATAAATCACATTTTCAATGCATTGTCTGGCGTCTTCCATGGGAAAACCTCAAATATAAAGTACATCATTTTACCTCTAGGGGCTGAATTTCATCGAAAAACTTCAAGATTTTCTGAAGTGGAGACAGTCTCTTTAAAAGTGTGACATTTATACCCCTATCTACAACAGCCTTAAAATACCACGGCCCAACCACAGACGCAGCCTTTCACAATCTCGAGGAATAAATTTAATGTTTCAAAGGACACAATGGAGGAGATCCTTATCCGAAATACCAAAGTTATTTTTTCGTCTTTGAATCAATCCCCGATTCAGGGAGGTTTTCAAAAAAGGATTTTTTCATTGTGAATAGGCTTAAACTATACAATGAAATGTTTCAGAAGTTCAACACAATAAGGAAATATGTGCATTACATAAATTTGTGGTTAAAAACAGATTTCGAGCAATCCTTAGATTTGCGTGTGTTGCTGTTATATTCAACAAACAGATGGAACTGCCATTGCGTTCAAATACTACTACTTCCATTACGCCGTTTCTCTGCAGGGGCAGGCAGAGAGGATAGAATGTCACACACTTCTGTCCCGACATACACTCCAAGATTATTTCACGTCCATACATCTAGTCATACATGCCCTCCGATTCAGTAGACTTTTAAGAAAAACATGAGACAGGCGCCGTGGCGTAGTTGGGTAGACAAACAACTGCGAAACTGGCGTAGCTAGTTTGATTCCCGCCAATTGCAAAATAAATTCAAGAAAGATTTATTTTTAATTGGTCTGTGTGTTTGTGATGTATTTTTCACATTTTCTTAAATATCATATCTGCTGACAAGGCTCTAAAAATAGAGGCTTTGCGGGTTATTCCTTTATAAATAATAATTATGAAAATTGTGAAACTGTTTATCTAATCCTTTTTTTTTCAATAATACGATTTTACAATTACACGTTGCTATGAGTTAATGTTATTCGAAACGATCTTATTTTGGAAAATAAAATATTTAAAAAAACCCATCTTTGGTTTAAACACCAGTCACAGATATAAATTCTCGCATATTTAATTGCAACGCTGTCAAAATTTCAAAGCGGTATAATTTACATTTTCAATTTCATAAAAATTGTAACATTCTGGTAAGACCAAAACATAGGGCATAAGCCTTACATTTTTTTCGACATCTCGTCAAAGATGAAGAAGAGTATGGAAGTCTGGATATTTACGGGGTTGACGAACGTCATAGGTTGGTTTAAATGTTCACTTTACACACGTGTAACATCAACCCATTCTACCCATTATTGACAACCATACTACCCAAATTCTTGAAAGTTCTATGTATATGATCCAATTTCGAAACATTTTTCATGAATCACTAGAACTTCACAAGAGACATCTATTGGTGAAATGAAAAATAACTCATATTTTATGAAAAACAACTCCGATAGTTGGAGATAATCCAGATTTATGAACAAGTATTTGGACTCACTCAAAATTTTGTAAATGGAAGGTGAGTTGAGATGATTTGGACATGTGACAACGTATGAGTGAAGAACGAATGGTTATTTGAAAGAACATTGTTCTTGAATCACTAGAACCTCACTAGAGACAGCTATTGGTAAAATGAAAATGCCCCGTAAATGCCCAGACTTCCATATTTTTCTTTATCTTTGATGAGATGTCAAAAATCATATGAAAAATGACTCCTATAATTGGAGATAATTCAGATTTGTGAACAAGTATTTGGACACACTCAAAATGTTGTACATGAGTTTTACTTTCGATTCACGTCACGTGGTCAGTCCGGCTATTAAGGCTTTAGACCGTATGCTTCCCAAAAAGTTTAAAGCTGCAATATCTTCGCGTTACTAACGATGCAGGTTTATTTAAGAGAGCTGTAGCTATAACACAATCGTGACCAAACAGTTTGGCGAAAAGCCAGTTCGAAATTTGCTGCAATTTGTGCTAAGGCTTTTGTAAAATCCTCCCCCCACCCTTATGCTCTAGGAAGGAAGTAGATTCAAAATACCACTGTTTCTAGCATTGGAATAGTCTCGATGTTTGTAATAAATGTAATCTTGGAAACGAATCATAATAATAACTATTGAATGCTTTATTGTGGATGAAAAATTAGATTTTCAGAATTATAATGTACTCATACCAAGTTTTGGCATGATTTTATGATAGTGATCAAGTATTTTTTTGTTAAATGGAAGTTGCATTAATTATTTATCCACTTAATGATCTTTTCGATATATGAACTGTGTTTTGGGTTGATTGTGAAGTTCCAAGAATTTGAATAGTGTGGTTGTCAATCATGGGTAAAATTGGTGAATGTTTCACTATGTTAAAGGATCACTTCAATCAGCCTATGACGGTCATAAGCCCTACAAACGCCCAGACAATTAATATTCTTCTTCATTTTTGCTGAGATGTCAAAAAATTCTGTTTAATTTTTTAATAGATTTGTATTATCCACTGACACTTCGTGATGGAATTACATTTTAATATATTATTAGATTAAAACCAATATTTTTAGCTTTTCCACTTTATTTTTATTTGACCAGCGACCGGGTTTCGTCATTACCGACATCATCAGACTGGTGATGTCGGTAACAACGAAGCTGGACGTCATTAGTCTGATGATGTCGGTAACGACAAAGCCCGGTCGCTGGTCAAATAAAAATAAAGTGGAAAAGCTAAAAATATTGGTTTTAATCTAATAATATATAAATAATGAATAAAATAACTCCTAATTGGAGATAATCTAGATTTATGAACGAGTATTTGTACACACTCAAAATGTCGTAATAAAATATATCAATTACCATATCAATTTTTTTTAAATGTATTACAATCACTTTGTGGTAATGGTACTTCACATAGGGTTTTTGAATTACTTGTTTGAATACATTATAATAAATAGTGCTATTAACCGTGTTAAACTCACTTATTTATTTTTCAAAACATATTACATACATAAATCATGTATCTTATACAGTATTCCAGATGAGTAATTTCTATTTTTCATTTTGGGACATGCGATTTAGGTTAACAAGACTGGAACACAAATAATGAAGTTACATGTCAGCATATTTTTTTTCTTTGGAGGCTGCAGCGTACCAAATTGGCCACTAAATGTACCCAAGAAATATGCTCTGCGGACCATCGTACAGAACAAATGGCTTTCAAGAATGGAGAGATGGTGGTAACGTTGATCTCAAATTTATCCGATCCAGATCCCCGGAGAGCATTGATGCTAGTCTGATAGTTCGTACTTTAACGTTATTACCGGGAGAGATTCTCAAACATCTCGAGACTCAACATTAAAAATATACTCTTTTCTTTTGTTCCGTAATAACAAAGAAAATCTAGGCTTAAGCATTGAAAATGAAAAAAGAGGATTTTTTTATCTACTTAGGACCAGCTCCGTTCTACCAAAATATGTTTCAAACTAAAATATCGAATCCTTTTCGTTCTACTATTACAACACATGCCTCGATAGTTTTTTTTAAATCATTCAATTTCTTTAAGTCGATATGATTTTATATGAGATTTTAAATGTGTTCAAATTTTCGTTCACTAAGAAATTATACAATGTACAAATGTATATATATATTTTTGATATTTCAACATAGATGAAACAATGTGGTTGCTTAGTATTTACAGGGTTTACGACCAGAGATTGTAGGAGGCATTTAGTATATGGTTTCAAACATGCGTAAAACGGTGGATGTCATAATGTTTAAACATGCGTATAAAGTGATTACTTACACCAACTTTTGACTGGTTGTAAGGCCTGGACTTCCATATTCTTTTTTATCTTTGTTAGTAAAAAAATATTATTAACTTTTTTTATTTGACCTCTCGTTGCAGTTAATCTTCTAACTGAAGCATAATAATAACTTATGTATGATATTTTATTTAAAAATAATACTTGCGTGGTTGTTAATCATTACAACAACATATATAAAAAAACTTGATTTTTCAGGAGATCGTTTTTAAAGTTTAAAAATATATTAAAATGTTTTAAAAATAAATATCAAGCCACTTATTGATTTTTTTATTGTGCAACAGATCTTTTTAAGTAAAGTCTGAATGTTTTTTCTCCATTTCAAAAATATTTAATAAATTTAACAAAACAATTCAACAATACTCTGTCTTCACATTCCATAAACAACACTTTCTGCCCTGTAGCGGGTAAATATTAAGTTAAAAATATGCCGCTTTTGCTGGGATATAGTACATTTTCTAGACATTCCGAAAACATGCACAACTAAAAATTTACGATTTTTGATATATGACGTTGTTGAAAGGAGTGAGCGATATGTTAAAATATCATCTCTGTTGAGTAGCTATAAAAAAAATCTTTTTATAAATAACCCATATCGAAATACAGGAAAAAAATAAACCCTTGCATTGATTAGCGTGATTGACGGCAATCAGTCAACACATTTGGTTATATTACATATATATTTATTAAACTTGAAAGATCGAATCCAGTAATTGATTTAAAAAGTGACTTCTTTAAAAGAACTAGGTATTTGCTTACATTTTTTTTTCATAAAGATAATGTTCTGTGTTTTTCAATGTTTTAGGCATAGGGATGAAGTTCTAAAAACAAGTACCGCTGAAGTGTATTCCACTCTTTTTATTAGATATAAATATCTAGAGTTAAGTATTGGTTAAAGTTTAACTCATAGTAGCTACAAGTATTATACACGTGTTACATACATTATTTTGAAAATCGTGTGCCGTCTTGGTGAAAACACATTTTTGAAAAGACGTTTTTGTTGATAAAGTTCAAGAGACGAGTCCAAAAAGAAAAATGTTGGTTTACTTTAAAATGCATCCGCAGCACACCATCCCTTAGAGATTCGATATCTTCTGCTTAAACTGATGCGCTCCGTGCATTGTTGCGGAAAGATACTAGCAGCACCAACGAGGAATACCGAACTGGCAGTCAATATGATCCAAGATAGATAAACAAAGTGCAGGCAGAATGTGTCTGCAATATAAAATACAAACATTATGTTTATACTGTGGAATGTTTTGTGCAAACTTTCCTTCTAGAATTTTTTCCCTTCATCTTTGTATTTTACCGGGGTTAAAAATACACAGAAAGTATAACAATTTTTTTAAAAGAGAGTAACAAACTCTGGGCGTTTACAGGGCTTACAACCTGCCATCGGTTCAAGTAATGTCGTTGTAAACTGAGTAATTACATTGATTTCTCAACATGTTTAAATTATTATCTTTATATATATTTATATGTATAAATATATATAAATATATATATATATATATATATATATATATATATATATATATATATATATATATATATATATATATATATATATATATATATATATATATATATATATATATATATATATATATATATATATATATATATATATATATATATATATATATATATATATATATATATATATATATATATATATATAAATATATATATATATATATTCATATATATGTGTATATATATATATATATATATATATATATATATATATATATATATATATATATATATATATATATATATATATATATATATATATATAATATATATATATATATTTAAATATATATATAAATGTATATATATATATATATATATATATATATATATATATATATATATATATATATATATATAAATATATATACATATATATATGTATATATATATATATATATATATATATATATATATATATATATATATATATATATATATATATATATATATATATATATATATATATATATATATATATATATATATATATATATATATATATATATATATATATATATATATATATATATATATATATATATATATATAATACTCAAATAAAAATATCATTTAGATAAAAATAATATTCAATCAATTGACTTTAAGATAAGGTATCAGCTCGCAAACAGCGCATAATTTTTCCCATCCTATCTTCGTGCTCATTCATTATACGATATCATTCTCATCATACGATAAGCACCATATACTCGTATCTCGATATATGGTACTTGTCCACATGTCAATTCACGAATCGTTTCAAAACGAGTGAATCATTTAAATATTTAAAAAAAATCATCTATTGATATTTATTTATGATACTGTAGTAGTTTTTCTTGTTCTGTATATTTATTTATTTAAAGTTTCTAGTTTACTTTTGTTCTTATTTTGTTCTTTTTTTATCGGCAATCAATTTACTTAGACTATGTAAATACATCAAAAAGGAGTTTTTTCAATGCAAATTTATTCAATTAAATTCATTAAAACATCGCTCATTGTTCTTGTTTTTTGTATCTTGGTTTTTGTTTTCGATTAATTTACTTATCGTTTTCGTTTTTCAAAAAGACATTGACTACTTTGTTTTTTATTAA
Organism: Brachycentrus maculatus; assembly: GCF_059751285.1. Taxonomy (NCBI): domain Eukaryota; kingdom Metazoa; phylum Arthropoda; class Insecta; order Trichoptera; family Brachycentridae; genus Brachycentrus; species Brachycentrus maculatus. The sequence continues at coordinate 368,632 of NW_028281536.1, read as the reverse complement.
ATTTTTGTTTTCGTGAAGAACTTACAAAGTGTCTCGATATAATACTTAATTAATGACGTAGCAATAAAAAGGATAGGGAAAACGCATTTTCAATGAAAAAATAAATGTTTTGGAAAAAAACTTTAAAAAAATAAAATACTTAAAAGAAATGGTCCGTGGAGGATTCGAACCTCCAACCTCCAAATTTCAATTTGAGCTTGGTGCTCTAACCTATTGAGCTAACGGACCCGATGGTGCGATTGCCATAAAATAGTATCATTACTTGCGATGATGATTCACCAAATTGCTGTGAACACTGTGAATCGTTTACTCCCACTCTGCGGACACGGTCACGGACAAAAATTACGGGTTGTATCGGATATTTTATTTTTGCGTAGTAACGTGAAGTAGTCAGGCATATTTTATCATTCTTGTACAACATGAATTTGTATGTTTGACGTTATTTAAAAGATATATGTATGAACTTTAGAAATCCCGTTTTTTCTTCTTAACCTTTTCTGTCCTATTAATTAAGGCTGTAGTAAAAAAAAGTAATGAGAAACTTTATGAGGTCTTCATAAAATAATTATTTAATCATAGGTATATTCAATTAAAAAAATAATAGATTTTTTTAATAATCGGTAAAAAACAAAAACCAAAAATACTTCATAATTAATGATAGTGGGAAAAATTTCCATAAAATTTAAAATGTGAAAAGTATGGTACACGTAATAAATAATTTAGAATTTTATATTTAAAACAAAGAAACACAATATGTGAATTGATTTGAACGTATTACATACAAAAGTTACCCATATATTATTCCCGATAAGTATTTTCTATGACTCATTTTGGGATATTGGATTAAGGTTATATCGATATACATTTTTTATTCAATCCGTTAAACCCCTATTCAAAACAAGAAATCTATAAAAATATGTCTAAATGATTGAAGTTGAGACAATTCCCGTAAATAAAGTTGTATTTTATTTCCTGAAAATCCATTCAGTAAATGATTTCCTTGAGTCGTCTTCAGCTCAAAGTTTTATGTTGCATCAATACGGTAAGAAATGGATAGCACTTTTCGGGAATAAATCACATACGGTGACGGATCCTAAAATCGAGATACTGTTTGATCTCACTTATTAATTTAGTTAGCATTAATTTAGTTCTCATTATTTACGAAAAAAATAACAAAATTAAATGAATGCAATAAATAATGCTGTTACCTGAAGCGGAAGGCTGATCACATTTCTTTCATGTGTTAACGATCAAGATAACACTGCGTTTATATGATGCAGTGCCCTATACACCACCGGGTGCAGATGAGGGTTTGAATGAACGAAATGCAATAAAACAGTATCTTTATTATAGGATCTGTCACCGTATGTAATTTGTTTTAGGTTAAACTTTAAAAAAACTTTTGGCTAAAGTTTTTCTTAGTACACTTGAAGCGTCCTTAAAAGTCCCTACTCCTAGTGTATCTACTCCACTTACCCTTAAAATATCAGCCTATTAAGTTTTTTTCTTCCTTTTTTATAGTTAAATTGTTAACATATATTTTTTTCCTCAAATGGGTTAAAGCTAGAAGAAAACTGTGAATGCAAACATAATCACCATTTAATTATCATAACAACCATACTCGTTTCATTGATCAACTGATACTTTTAACATCGCTTATATGTACTTATTATTATATTACTCCGACTCCTGACCTGACTTTCAAAATCGATACGATATATCTTAAAAATTATATTTTACACACGATATTATGAACCTATTTATAATAAGGACTATAGCGTTAATAAATTGAATTGACCGTGAAAATGGTCGTTCATATTTAATTATGATACGTTTATCATACAGCAATAAATAAATTGACTTTAATTGATTTTTTTACATTAAAAATAATATTTCATTAGAGTAAGTAAATGAAATATTTGTACTGTGTTATTTCTGTCGATCATTGGATTCTTCGCCTTTTTTTCAGTGGAAGCTTTCAACATAACCCCTTATAAATGGTTCTTGTATACGTTATATGCTCTAAAAAAGAGTTCGGAGCTTTCTTTTGAGTAAGTAACACAAAGACGGAAAAAGTTTGAATATAAATAATTTAGAATTCAATGAAGGAAAAAGTTTTTTTCTTTCACTTTGAAAATACAAGGAAATTTTAGCTTGTGATAGCATTTCTAAGGAAAATTTCGCACAATAAGCGTTTTCTAACTTTTTATTTCCATAAAAAATCTCTCGTTCCTTGAAAATTTTCATATTTTATCGTCATAGTTTATGTCGTTTGTTTATGTTACATGAAGCAGTGCTTTTTAATGATCTCAGTGTTTGTTGAATAACATATGTGCTCAAATTTACAAAACCTGTAACAAGTTCAACCATATAGAGAAAAAGCGTTTTTTCCTATATTAGGCTGTATTCTCACCCCTCATTCAGTAAAAATCATATTATTTTTTAGTAAACTACCAGTGCTCAGAACTCATGTGCCAAGATACACAAAGCTAATCGACTCTGTACGTTATCTATTAAGATAACGATTATTAAGTATCTAATTTGAGCCTCTATCATGTTTTTTTTGGTTTAATTACTAATAAACCTAAACGATGTATGATAGATGTGCGAATAGTGAAATAGGAAGCGAATAGTGAAATAAGGAAGAAATGCAAAGCTGAGATAAGCATTATCGATAAAATTAAGAAAGATGTGTTGAGATGGTTTGGACATGTAGAACGAATGAGTGAAGAAAGAACGGTAAAACAAATTTATGAGGCAAATGTAAGTGGAATAAAAGAGCAGAGGAAGACCGGAAAAAACATGGCACGATCAGGTATGCCAAATACTTGAAAGTGGTCAGGTTAGGAGTCGTAACAATCGGCGGGTATGTATGAAGAGATGCATGAACGTGGAAGAGTCGAAGAATGTTTGCAAAGACAGAGTGGTGTGGCGTTCTATTCTCTCTGCCTACCCCTGCGGGGTAGCGGCGTGGTGGTTAGTTAGTTTTTTTTTTTTAACCTTAATATAATCAAGAAAGATGAATGAATCAATTATGGCAAAGACCACTAGAGATATCCACAGGGATAGTTCGGAGTCAACAGGAGGAATCATATTCTTGAAAAACAGATCTTCACATCTAATAAAAGAAAAAAGAAAAAGAAGAACTTGATTTTAAATCATCTAGTTCTACTATCAAACACGTATGAAATAAAACGTTGATCAAATATTTTATTATTTGTTTCGGCATTAACTTTGTGGTAAGACATGTTACAATGATTGAAGAAAACACTTGTTTTTTACCACTTGAGTTTTATTATAGACTACATGTTTCAGAAGTTAAACTTCCATCATTCAGGTCTGTATAATAACATATTATTATACAGACCTGAATGATGGAAGTTTAACTTCTGAAACATGTAGTCTATAATAAAACTCAAGTGGTAAAAAACAAGTGTTTTCTTTAATCATTATTGATCAAATGTTGGTAAACGTTGATCAATTATGAATAATGATAACAAAGGTAAATTATTACTAAATGTGATTGTAGGGATGTCTTTAGCAAACTTTTCTATGTTCAATGCAATGTGGTGTTAAGTTTATGGTAACCGCGTAGAATTTTCGTTAATTACGATGCTTCTCTCTGTACGATGGTATCATCCACTGACCGCCGCACCAAAGTACCCGGTGTTCGTGATATCGTGTACTCTTGGTGATCACGTTCTAACAGTGTACTCCTCGGCAGTGTACCGGATACGTGTGGGGTGTAGGTTGCCTGTAACTACATTACTACCAGTCCCCGAGGGCAAAACCCATCCAGGTGTATTAAACTTTAGAATTGAAACTATTAATTCTAAGCGTGATTGCGGAACCGCCACGGGAATTCATATTTGAACAATAATAGTAAATATTAATTGGGAATGATAATTTGACAACCGATTCTGCGCCGCAGTATGGTAGAATCGTAATTAAGAAGGTAAATCGTAGTAAAATAAGCGCCAATTACGGATATGTTATTTCAATCTGCTGATAGTAAACAACTTCCTGCTTTAGTTTGATTTTGCTCAATATATGTGCGTTTATACATTTACACTTATAAAAATATATAATCTTCTTCCTTGCTCCATTCCAACATATCATGCTTGTGGACTGATACGGTCAGCTCTTCTCGTCCTCAGGTTGTAGGTCTTTCTATCATATACAACGTCACCTAGATCATACCTTCGAATCATGTTATCTTTCTGTAGCATCCATGAAGTTTTTGGTCTTTCTCTAGATGTCTTTCAAGGAAGATCCATGGCGATCGCCTGTTTTTCAATACGTCGAGGTTCTCTACGCACTATCTGCCCATTATACCATCTCAATTGTCTTTGCTCTACCTTACAATTGATATCAGTTTCACCCAGGCTTCAACGAATGCGAGAGCTCCTTATTAAAAAAGATAAATCGCTTTTTTTTTAAATACATACCAGGGATTAATGACATTAAAAATATCAATAATTTTAGGTATAAGTTAAAGTTGACGTAAATTTAATGAAAATAACGTGGAAATCTATTATTCCTTAAAAATGATCGGTTAAATGATTCGATGCGAAATTTATTCCCTTTATGTTAAAATATAGCAATAAAAAGAGGACAAAATAAATATTATTTCAGTATTTATTATACCAGCTTGACTCCTTTCTCAACGCCATGTTTCATCCACAATAATCAGTTAAGCCCATTCAGGCAAGTTCCATTAATCCACTGGGTTTCGGGGGGTTGATAATGTTCGCGAGAAATCCCGCGCAAATCGGTACATTTCCGGTGAATTATTGAGGGTGGTTATGAAGGCTGGCAACAAAGCTACGTTATTGTCTCCACTTCCGCTGAAGCAAGGCATTGCATGGCCGCCTCCGCATTCCACCCGTATTGTTTAAAATTCTGTTGCACTTTCAGCGTTTTACTGAAAACTGCATATCGATCATTCATTTTGGATTATTTAATATAATTATCGTATTTTTTGCACTATATGTATAACAATGAAGGCTAGTGAAATTTCTTAGAAACATTTATACAAACCGCGAAAGTTATGTATATCTTACACAAAATCCATGAAATAGGTAAAGTGAAATAAGTCAATACATTTAATGGGGATCTCCCAGCAATTTCGTATATTTCACGCAGTATGGTGCCTGCTCGTAAAAATACTTCGTTACAATTATTTCTAGACTATTGCATAAATAATGCAACTGTTTGCCAATTTTACGGATTAAGTAACATAGATGTATGTAGATATACTTAAAACAAAGCGGAAATAAAATATAAAGCCACTAGTTATTGTTTTTCACTCTAATATTTATTCAATATTACCCTGGACTGGTACCTAAAGCGGAGGGCTGATCGCCCTTCCTTCGTGTGTTAACGATTAAGATAACACTGTGTTTATATGATGCAGTGCCCCATGAACTATCGGTTGCGGATAAGGGTTTGAAGAAGAAGTAGTTATTACATACCAGAAGTTCCTAATTTTCTATTCTTTCTTCTTTTTTTATATAATATATAATTTTTTCTCAAATTTTATTAAATGAAGAATAATTATTCATATAACATTGAAAAAATTCAATTAATTTACAGGTAGAACACATTGTTTACAATTTCTGTGAGTACATACGTAATTTCACAAGCATTAAAACTTTTTTAATATCTATATATAATATATATATATATATATATATATATATATATATATATATATATATATATATATATATATATATATATATATATATATGTATATATATATATACATATATATATATATATATATATATATATATATATATATATATATATATATATATATATATATATATATATATATATATATATATATATATATATAAATGTAAGCAATGTGTTCTACCTGTAAATTACAAATATAACTACGCATATGAGTCGTATGTTCAGATATACATACTGGTGCAAATGTACGAATATATTTTTATATATATTTCTTTATTTGTATGAAATAACTAATGATAAGTCTAGACATAACGTTGTAACACATTCATTGCTTTGTAGATACAAGGAAATGGCATTATTATATGGAGATAAAAGCTCTTTAGCGAGGCATGTTCTTACGAAACCACTCCGCTGTCATAATTTATTTAACGGCATGCTTACCCTACTTTTCGCTACCTCCTTTTTCCCCGTTCTTGAACAGATGACGTTGAACGACACGATACTTTTTTCGATGAAATTGTCATTCTCGTAATATTAACACATTATATGTAAATATAATACTAGAGTTATTTTTTTATTACAAATATTTTTATAGCGTCATGTTTTCTTTTTGTTTAGCTATAATTAAAACACTTTAAATAGTCAGTCCTAATAAGTCGGATGCTTTTTTATTGCTAACTTGAATTCTTTTATACTATCCCCAAAATTTTTAGTAGATTTATTTTATCCACTGACACTTTGTGATGGAATTGCATTTTTAATTTATTATTAGATTAAAACTAATATTTTTAGCTTTTCCACTTTTTTATTTGACCAGCGACCGGGTTTCGTCGTTACCGACATCATCAGACGAAACCCGGTCGCTGGTCAAATAAAAAAGTGGAAAAGCTAAAAATATTGGTTTTAATCTAATAATAAATTAAAAAATTTTAGTGTGTCCAAATCTTTGTTCACAAATCGGGGTTTGTCCACTTAGGAGTTATTTTTACATTTTGGCATCTCAATTAAATGGAGAAGAATATGGAGATCTGGGTATTTACAGGGCTTACGACATGTCATAGACTGATTTAAGAGATCACTTTATGCACGTATAACATTCATCATTCTACTTATGATTGACAACCAACAAAAAAACTTATACCTATAAAAAAATCTCATTTATCATGAGTTTTTTTCCAAATAATACTAATCATTCATTGTTTAATATAAACCAGTGAGTTCTTTACTCATTGGTCAATAAACTAATATTCACCAGTGAGTTATTCACACAATAATTAAATGAAAACTTACTTATAAGTTTTTTTCAATCATCTACGTCAAATCTTATAAATATAAATATTTACCACAAATTTAAGCAAAAAAGCATATCTAAAGGACTACGTGAAAAATGTTATATTACAGGAGGCAAAAATAGTTCCTATGATAAATGTCAATTTAAAAAAAGGGACATGCCATAATACAACCCATCATAATCATTTTATGGTATAAACTGTCACTTGAGTTTGTATGAATATCATAAACAACAATTCTTTTGTTCCAGGTTTACTGATGCTCATCGGATTGGTAATGTACATCTCCGTATTCAAAGCTGAAGTCGGGTCCAAACTACGCCAGCCTCCTTTCATGCAGCCCCCCATTTTCTCTTATCGCTACGGATACTCCTTCATCCTCTACGTCAGCGGCTTTATGACCATAGAGCTAGCTGGCACCTGCGCCATATTCCTATTCATCAACTGGTACCAAAAAGACTGGCTGATCAAGCTAACAGAGAAAGCTTTTGAGAAATACAGCAGCGAGTCCAACATCAGCTACACAAATCTTGAACAGAGTTCTGTATACCCGTGCAAGAGGCATCCCCAAGCCTTCACAGTCCAAAGATCACAACCAATCGGGTGTGAACCTTCCACATCAAGTGGTTATATCAGCCCATCAAAACAAAGAAGATTCTTCTTCGACAAAGATGGTCTTCCTCCTGTTTCTCCTTCTTGTAGTCTTCATAAGAATAAAAATTACGTGTCTTCATCACTAAGAGACGTTTCGACGTCTAATCGATATGAATTTCCACCGCCTCCTCCTCCATTGACAGACACATCGTTCGGAGAACCCTACAGTATTGATTATCCAGAGGTGCCCAGAAGTGTCAGCGGTTATAGGAACAACTCAACATTCTTGAACAATGTTGGAAGTACGAAGTCCTTGCATCTGGTAGGTGGAAATACTATGCCAAGAGATGCAACAACCAACACAGTGTCGACCACAGCTGACATTGTTAATCCAAGTGACGAGTTTGGTTACAATGACGCCGCGATGGGTCCAGCATTCGATGACTTCTCGCCGAGTGTTCAGCATGAAAGAGACTTTGTCACTTTTGAAATGGACCGTCAGATGGAACTAAGACCAACAAATTCAGTTGCTATAGCTCTACAAACAAATAGGAAAGATTTTAGTGGTGGTACTGACACGCTTAGACGAACAACACCAGTGTGAAACTCGACACTAGATAAATAAAATATTGAATTATACTCATTTCAATCTAAAAGTGGAATCCGAAATTCATAAAAACACAAATAAATATAGCTTAAAAACTAAAAATATTACATCTTCTTTTTTTCTTACCGTATGTGACATGACATTTAACCATTTTTATGAAAAATTGACCTGAATTAATTACTCTTATCGCATTTTAATTGAAATGCATTTTTTCACGACATGGAACTAAATTACTTTTGAGTTCTAATCTTTAATTTTTTAAATCATTATCAAATAACAATGTGTTCTATTAAAATTTTTCGTCAGATTTTTTCCCAATACAAAAATAAATACACGAGACTGCATGATCCTCAATATTTTTTTTTATTAATCATGCTGTTTCTGTACAAAATATATAAAAATGTTTTAATTTTACTTGTAAACATTATTCTGTTCCTACCCATTCGATTTAAAAAAGGCGTATTAACTAATTCAAGGGATAACTTAAATTCTATTAATTATTCACATATTTTGTCAATTATTAAAATGTAAGTCTGTAATTATGATTTGAAACGTATTCACTTCGTCCGTTTAGCTACTAAATCAATGTCATTACTATCACGATATATTATAATGAGAGTTTTCACAATGAAAATGATTATTTCAATACTAATTAAAACATATTCTTTTGAATATGATTTTATTCATAATATGAAATAGTTTACACTATAATACTCTTCTGAATACAGGGCATACAAAGCCTGTGCGAGGGTTTACAAATCAATTTATTACATAAGATACATATCGATGGTAATAAAAAATACAAATCCAATCAATTAAAATAAAACTTTAAGATAATTAAATGTTTACAATATAAAAAATTAAGAAAACGTAAAAATTTGTTAAAAGAATACGAACTAAGTTTGAACAAAATATTCAAACGGTACAAAATTTTATAAATAATAGTAATATAATTATTTAACATTATATTATAAAATATTAAAATAAAAATTAACATGAAAAAACAAAAGAATAAATGTAAAAAGCGATCAATATGTAAAAGTACATTTAAAAAAATAGAAAAAAAAATTCAGAGTAGTATAAATCAATATAATCTAAAGAAAAACGAATTTTCGGAGAAAAGAGCCTTACCTATCCGTCCCTGCCAAGTCCTTTGAAAAAGACTAATACCAACAGTGCTATGGTAGTGACGTGTAGTATTGTTTGCATGCTGGTGTAGTGATTGTCCTGGCGAAGATACTGTTACGATTCAAAACCGGCAAACTAAAATCTCGGTGATGGTTATATACTAACTTTACTAAAATTTTGTTAAAATAACAGATCACAAAGTTAATGCAATAAATGTTTTGTCCAGACTTCATATTCTTCTTCATCTATGTTGAATTAATATGAAATAGTAAACCTTTTGATAATAAGAGTTAAACCGTTTAGTGGCAATGAAATTATCGGTTCCCTGACTAAGTTTTAATTTACAATTTATATTAGTATCTCCAGCAATAAATTTGTTTACTGTACTGGTTTCGATTAATTAAGTAATAATGCTTCTTTAAAACAAGCACTTAATGCTTGCGTTTAACAAGACATTTTTACACACACGGAATATTCGTCGTCTGACGATATCGCTGACTCTTTCTACAAAATTGAGACTGATATCAGTAATCATTATATCAATTGCGGATATCAAAGCATGATCCAATATTGAATCAAATCCATATTATTGAAATAATCATTTTCAATGCGAACGCTACTAAAATATAAAATGAACATTTTATAATTCAAGAAATATTGTGTTAGAAAAACCATTTTTTTACATGATTTGAATCATTGTAAATATTTTTTATGGTCACTTGTCACTTTATTTATGTATACCCTGTTCTATGAGGTAAAAAAGCTTCTATTAATATACTTGAAATATTATTGTCGTATCTACCCAGATCTATTATGAATTGTTCACAAAAAGTTAAGTCATATGTTCTTTCGTTTTTTTATTCCTTAAATTCTCATCCCAATACACAGAGGATGAATTTATGTTCCTCTATTTTTAATATATACATTTTGTCATCGGATCGTGACATTTTTTGGGTCGCCAGGATACAATAATGATGATATGTCCGGACTTATGGAAACGAAAAGCAATCCTGACGTTTCGGCTTAATTGAAAAAGCCTTTTTGACTCATACGATGGTACATTTATTGAATCTTATATACCGCAATACAACAATGATTTGTTATTTTATTTTTCTCTCTTTTATTCTTCTCTTTCTTTTAACTCCACTTACTGACCTTTACAGAAGGTTTTGTGAGTTATATGAACGTAAATACAAAATTTACACATTAACAATCTTATACAATGGATATATTTGGTTACCACATAGACAAGAAAATGTTATATTGTAAATATGTAAAATAAAAAGAATTGTAGGTTTAAACTCTCAAATATATGTGAATTCAAAATATTTACAAAAATGGATATCTCACCGATGAAAAATTATATACTGTATTTAGACTTTCAATCAAATCAATCAAACCCTTATCCGCACCCCAATGGTGCATAGGGCACTGCATCATATAAACGCAGTGTTATCTTGATCGTTAACACATGAAAGAAAGGTGATCAGCCCTCCGCTTCAGTTACCAGTCCAGGATAATATTGAATAAATATTAGAATTGAAAAATCACTAATATTTATTTAACCCTTCCCTGGGAATCGAACCCGGGACCTCCAGAACGGTAACCAGTAGACCATTACACTACGGAGGCGAACAACGAACGATTTAGACTTTAGTTGAACTTTAATCTTGATCTATAAAACCATCCTTCCATCTCAATAAATTTCTTCATATTGAATACATTGATAAAAGAAAAGTTGTTATTGTTTTGTTTAAATTAATATAAAATAATTTGTACTGATTTTTTTAGATAGAAATCTTGAGCATTTTTTATTATTTAATTAATATATGATAAATTAAAACATACAGGGATATATCAATTATCAGCTTTGTATGGATAAATCTTCGTTTGTACATATTCATTATTAAAAATTCACCCTTAGGATTATACTCGTATCAATCTCGTTCTACTGTATTAGGTGACATAACTGAATTAATTTTAAAAGCAAATTGGTTTTTATGAAATATTTTTTAAAGTGTTTCGATATTATTAATTGCATAAATAAACATATATCCAAATGATATTGACATGTCGCTCACTCCTTTCAAGAACGTTATAAATAAAAAAACTTTATTGTTCAGGAGAACGTTTTTAAAGTTTAAAAATATAATACAATGTATTAAAAATAAATATCAAGCCACTTATTGAACTTTTTCTGTGCAACAGATCTTTTTAGGGAAAACCTGAAGGTTTTTTCTCCATTTGAAAAGTATTCAATATATTCAACAAAATAATTAAACAATACCTTTTCTTCAAAATGTAAAAACAACACTTTCTACCCTGTAGCGGGTAAATATTAAGTTAAAAATATGCCACTTTTGCTGGGATATAGTACATTTTCTGGGCATTCCGAAAACATGCAGAACTGAAAATTGACGATTTTTCATTTATGACGTTCTTGAAAGGAGTGAGCGATGTGTCATTGACAAATTGAACAAAGTAGATTTGTTAAACGTAAATATTGACTTTGAATCAATCCGATAGATTGCTTCAAATTGTCGTCAGATTATGTGATGAAAATTTATAATTTTATTCCTTTTGTTCTCATTTTTTTACATATCATCTTATAGGTAAATATTTCGGAATATGACAAATGTATGTTGAATATTAAATGTAAGTTTGTAAATATAGCAGTTTTAAACTTTATATTCAGTAAGGTATTATCCAAAGTGATCGTGTTTGCTTATTATTGTAATACACTTTTGTATAAAAAAAACCCTAAAATAGAATTTAATTTGTTGAAACAGTTTTGTTATAATTTTGTACAAGTGTTGTATAATAAAGAAAATTTAAGATTATTATTGATAATTTAATTTGTTTGTATGATGTTATATGTATAAATTTATTAAAATAAATTCAATTTATAATAAACAAGTTTTCATTATTATTATCTTAAACAAAGCGTAACTATTCAAAGGGTAATTTTAATTTTAAATCATCTTTAAAGGGTTATTATTAGATACATATTTCATTGGAAAGAATACATGAAAAATGTATTTTTCAGTGATTTTTAACAACAGCAAAAACAACTGTTACTTAATCGAATAATTCAATAATAAAATACAAAAAATTACATATCGGGTGTTTTTTTTAGAAGTTTGGTTTTTATACTGGCAACATTGTTTCTACAGACTGTCAATTTGACAATTGACAGATTTGTAGTCAGAACGTTTTGCCATTTTACCATGAATAGACTGAACGACCATTATGCGCGTCGTAGATTCGGTAAATGGGCCGAAAACAATATTCAGCTTGATCCTCTTTTTCAACGCAAAATTGTATTCACCGATGAGGCACATTTTTGGTTAAATGGCTATACCAATAAGCAGAATTCTGAATTTGGAGTGGATCAAATCCAGAAACCTTTCTCGAGACTTCCTTACATCTATTAAAAGTCACTGTTTGGTGTGCTTTATGGGCAGGTGGAATCATTGGCTTAAATTTTTTTTTAGACGATGTCGGTCAGAATGTTACGGTCAATGAACAACGCTACAGAACGGCATTGATATGATAGAGCTGTGGTTTCAACAGGATGGCGCAACATGCCACAGAGCGGGTGCAACCATGAATTTACTGCGGGAAATTTGAATTTATATACCTATAAAAAATAACAACCTATACAATAAAATGATAATTCATTAGCAGTTCTTGTCTCAACAATGAGATAGAAAATAGCATAGAATGGTGCAAAAAATATGGGTATTGAGAATGTGAGTGATATATGTAAAAAACAGTTTATTTAATTTCTTAAATGATTTTTTTTTTCATAACAAAAAAGTGTGTATATTGGTAGAATTATAATTTCATGGAATATTGCTTCACAGTAATATCATCCAAACAATCTCGTATGAATTGTAATGGTTTGAATCCTATAAAGTTGTTTGAATCAGCAGCCAGTGAGGACTTGTGCAGATTCAACATATTTACATATAAGCAACCATAGAAAATTGGATAAAAAAAGGGAAGGAGTTGAGAAAAAATGGAAGAGAATCAAAGGAAGGGATGTTATGATGAAATTTTAGGGCTCCAAAGAAAGAACCTCCAAAGGGGTACATTTTTCACCAAGAGACGTATAAAATTCGTTACGTAGTCAGTCAGCTTTGACACAAATTATGGTAAGTAGTTTTTAAAAATGGTGTCAAGATTATAAAAGTTTTATTTCAATCAAAGATTTTTCATTACATTACTTTAAAAACAACTTTTTGAAATTAATTTATTGCTATTATGATGCGGACCAATACATAAATATAAAAAGTATATTTAAAAAAAAGGTTCTGAGATTTTTTTGTGAAACTTAATTTAACTAAACTAACTAACCATCACACCACTTCCCCGCAGGGGTAGGCAGAGAGAATAGAGCGCCACACCACTCTGTCCTTGCAAACATTCTTCGCCTCTTCCACATTCATGCATCTCCTCATACATACCCGCCGATTGTTACGACTCCTAACCTGACCACTTTCAAGTATTTGGCATACCTGATCATGCCATGTTTTTCTCGGTCTTCCTCTGCTTCTTTTCCCAATAACATTCGCCTCATATTTTTTTTTTACCGTTCTTTTCTCAATCATTCGTTCTACATGTCCAAACCATCTTAACACACCTTTCTTAATTTTATCGATAATGCTTATCTCAGCTTTGCATTCCCTCCTTATTTCACTGTTCGCACATCTATCATACATCGTTTTGTCGCACATTCTTCTGAGAGATCTGATCTGATCTTAGTGATTGGCGAATGAATTAATGAGAAGATTAAAATTGTTTAAAATGTTTTCCTTACTATTGAATGAATGAGTCGTAAATGCACGTATGTGGCGAGCTTTATTTGAACTAGGTGCGTCCACACAGTTCATCCCTCAGAAAGTTTCGTTCCAAGCCGCACATTCCCCTGTGGTCACATCGCAGACCCTTTGCAAACGTGTTTTATTCCACAGCAAACAAAACTATGGCGGATGTTATCTAAACGTAAACGGACCCGTTTTCCGCTCAGATATATAACTGTTTTTTATTTCTTCTGGAAATCACTTGACCTGGAAATACTTCTAGTGTCAGAACTTGACGCCAATTTTAGTAAGAATAACATGTGATCAGTACTTATTTACGTGAAATTATTTATTTATTTATCATTATTCTAAACCGTCAGGTGAAGTGTGCAAGCCTCTAAGATTCATATGACAAATACATTTTAAAACATACATTTTACTCATATGTTTAATCTTAAAAATGCTAAAAGAAATATCACACAAGTATATAAACATGAATTTATATACGTGTGTGATATTCGTTTTCATCATTTGTCTCTGAAAACAACTGTATAGGTCAAAACTAGTCGTGTGTAATGAAATAAAAGTCAATAATTGGTATTCCACAAGTGTTTAATTTTAACATTTGTTAAAATGATAATATATTTTTTCCAGTTAAGCCAAGTGGTAGGTATATTATTTGGTCAGATTCATTTTGTTAACACACTACAATATTTAAAAAATAAATAAATAAAACAATGTAACAATATCTTTATTTTGTTGTAAACAACATACCGAAAATTCTATGAATATGGACTTTTTGTACGGATTGCCTCCATTCCTCATATTTCCTGTGACTTCGCCTCTTCCACACTCATGCACCTCATACATACTCGCCGATATCTAAGCCTTGCATTCTTTCGAACATCTATCATATATCAATTTGCCGCACATTTATCTGTGTACATATATATATATATATATATATATATATATATATGTACACAGATAAATGTATATATATATATATATATATATATATATACATTTATCTGTGTACATACAATGTATATATATATATATATATATATATATATATATATATATATATTTATATATATATATATATATATATATATATAAATATATATATATATATATATATATATATATATATATATATATATGTATATATATATATATATATATATAAATATATATATATGTATATATATATATATATATATATATATATATATATATATATATATATATATATATATATATATATATATATATATATATATATATATATATATATATATATATATATATATATATATATATATATATATATATATATATATATATATATATATATATATATATATATATATATATATATATATATATATATATATATATATATATATATATATATATATATATATATATATATATATATATATATATGTATATATTGGGTTGATGCAAAAGTAATGACCGTTTTTTATGATCCCAGGTAAAATTTTTTTTTTTCATAAATTATGAATAGTATCTTCTTTTTTTATGATTCCATTGTATAAAGGATGCTTTCCCTCTACTTTCTATTCAGTTTTGGCTTGGCCAGAGTACAGTAATAACCCCTTGTATTTTTTCAAAATGTCGTTCGATGAAGTGCATTTACGTCATTGTTTACTTTATGAATTCCGTAAAGACAATACCGCGAGTGTGGCAACCAAAAACATTTGTGAAGTGTACGGAGCAGATGTCATCAAAGTTCGACAGGTACGAAGATGGTTTGCAAAATTCCGATCTGGAGATTTTTCACTCATTGATAAACCACGTACCGGGCGGCCATTGAAGTCTGATGAAGACGAATTAAAAGTCATAATTGACATCAATCCACGTCTAACCATCAGAGAGATTGTGTCAATGATGGGAGTCAACCAAACAATCGCATTAAGACATTTGAAGCGTATGGAAATGGTTTCGCGGTACGACGTTTGGATACCTCATCAATTGTCGGCTGCCAATTTATTGGATCGTATTTCAACGCGCGTTGCTTTGAGTGCGAGACAAAAACATGAACCTTTTTTGCATCGTTTGGTGACGGGAGATGAGAAATGGGTCGTGTACAACAACGTGACAAGAAAAAGACATTGGATTATACCTGGACAAGCCCCATTAACAACTTCGAAGGCCGAAGTCCATAAAAAAAGTTATACTTTGTGTTTGGTGGAATAATAAGGGTATTGTGTAATTTGAACTCTTGGAACACGATAAGACAAGTACAGCAGAACGATATTGTCAGCATTTATCCAAATTGAACATGGCCCTTCAAAAGGATAGACCAGAATTGGTAAACAGAAAAGGGGCAGTGTTTCATCACGACAACGCGCGACCACATGTGGCTATGATGACCCAACACAAGCTAAATGAGTTAAATTGGGATGTTATCAAGCATCCACTGTATTCTCCAGATCTTGCTCTTTCTGAATTTCATTTATTCCGATCACTGCAAAAAAATTTAAATGATGAAAAAAATTATTCAATAGAGCAGGTAAAAACATCCCTTACTTCATTTTTCGCATCAAAATCCACGGAATTTTATACTACTGGTATTAATAAGTTGATAGAAAGATGGAAGAAGGTTATAAGAACTGATGGAAATTATATAATTTATTAAATAAATAATAAACAAGAAAAAAAAATTTAAAAAAATATTTGTAAAAAACGGTCAAAACTTTTGCATCAACCCAATATATATATATTTATATATATATATATATATATATATATATATATATATATATATATATATATATATATATATATATATATATATATATATATATATATATATATATATATATATATATATATATATATATATATATATATATATATATATATATATATATATATATATATATATATATAAATATTGTATTTCTCAGCATTTTTTTAAGGCTGGCGTCCTTTGTGTACAAATAATCTACAGAAAACATTAGGCGGATTCATTAAATTGGGAATTTTATCAGCGGTCCCAGTCTCATTAATGAACGTCACTTTTGTTGAACGCGTTTATTGGAAGAAGAAATTTATGTTCTCCAAACGAAACAAGAACAAAAGAGGAGATGAATAGGAAAGGAAAGAAACAAAATCCGGTATTTTCCTTAAAAAAAAACAACAAACAAACAACCAAGCGATGCGGTGTAATCCTCACTTTTGAACTTACGACAAAGTTGGAAGTTAAACTTCACTCCATTAGCAAAACGTCTATCTAGTTTATATAATACAGTTAAACATAGTGAGCTTTCGAATCACCTTTTTGACTTTTGTTTGTCAATAAAATGTTCATGTACGTTCGTAAAAGCGCACTACTATTATAGAATTTAAAAAAAAACCTTTTTAAATATATTGATAAATGTTACTTTATATACTTTTTTGTGAAATCATTTATTAACAATAAAAATATTTAAATATATTTTTTAAACAAAACATCCTCCAATGAAGATTTGATAAAACAAAAATAAAAAAAAATTGTGTTACTTGTTGACATCAAAAATAAAAATAAAATAGTTGTTTGTACATTGTTATAATTTTTTAAAAATAAACTAAGCAAAAATTTTAATAAATATATATACTTGAATTTATTTTCAACTAAACTTCCTCCAACAACGATTTTGAAAAACACAACTGATTTTTTTAATTTTAAATCCATTCGGCAGTCACTTTATGTTTCTCGTTAATATTTTTAAATTTCACATGTTTACCACTATTTGCATTAACAAAAACCGTTAAATGGCTTTTAATAACAATGTTGAATGCATTGAAACACGTGCCACAACAGTTTTTTTGAAAAGTGGTATTTTACAATTAAAATAGAAATAAAATAGAAAATGAGTATTTTTTGCCTGACTATTTTTTTTATAATATTGTATTATCTGAATTTGAAAATTTCAGATATTAAATGTAAGGTTAAAAAAAGCTCTATAAAAAGTATAAGAAGGAAAACAATATAATTTCGACAAGGGAGAGAATTAATCAACGGAAAGGGAATTAATTTCCATCTGGTAATAAAAATAATTCCGTTCCCCACGGAATGCGGCCCGATCCTAAATCCTTTTGATTTGTGGTACTTTCAGTCGCTTCCACGAAATCATTTTTCACAATTAAGCTGATGAAAAATTCCTAAAAGCAATAATAGGAATATTGAAAACATATTTTTAATATCCGCCATTTATTTCCTTTTTTTCTTCAGTTTTCATTGACAAATGTTGATCTCGAAAATTGTGCATATATCACATAAAATTATATTGATATGCTTATTAAAATTTTGCGGATGCGGATTATATGCACATTCTAAGAACCACATTTATTGAATAAGTATTTTGATACATTCAAAATGTTGTAATGTTAAATTCAACTTGTTAAATACTACTTTTTTCTTTCTTAAAATCTATTGTGACACGGTTCCGATGCAATTCGCGTCATTATCCAACACATTATCACAATAGATTTTTAGGAAAAGTGGTATTTACCAAGTAAAAAAATAATGGCTAGATATTACCACAAAAGCTATTCCTGGATCAATAAATGAAAAATTAATATCGCTTTGCATCTTTCGCCATTAGAAAATTTTCAATTTTTATCACATGTGTTTGTGGCGTGGCGTTTTAACGTAAAGCGACCCATTTCTCCTCGCTATTTGCCATCGTTCTTTTCTTCCAACATCGTCTTTATTGCTTTCCGACCATTTTACACGCTGCATCATAATAATATTACAATACAGTTCGTAGTACTCCCCTATTGTTGGCAAGACATCGCGTTTTCGAGTCAACTGGAATTTCTAAATTATTTCCTAGCCACCAGCCCTCATACAGTAGTGCACAAGGCTTTACACCAAAAAAACCGCAGAGATAATTCGATCGTTAATACGCTCCACATTGTTAGATCTAGGAGTAAAATATATTTGATGGGATGCAGATAACGTAAGTGATATATGTAGCTTAAGATGCATGTATTACTCTTTTATGAAAAAGAAATGAAGGATTAAAATTAGGTACTGTCTTTTAAGAAGTGGAAAAGGAGACGAACAGGAATGGCTAGGGGGACTTTAAGTAAGAATATATTTATATAATTTGAAAGTTTAATTAAATTTAAAATTACATTTTTTTGCCGTTTTATTACATTTAGAAATACTCCAAAATTTTGTATTTTATTTATTTTCTAAACTTAACCTTAATTTAAAATAAATTTAATCAAGAAAAACACATATCATTGGTTTTAATAATATTTAATCGTTGTTGCGTAAAGACAGGGCTATCCGTTTTAGGATTCAGGTTCCAGTCATTGATAATATGCATAAAATAAAAGAATTATTTATTTATTGTTTAGGGATTAACTTTATAGAATAACATAATGATTTCAATTTAAAAATAAATCAATTGCACACTCGTTATACCAGTTTTTGATTTCTTAAATGTAAACAGGACTAGTTTTGAGAACATTTATATTTCTCGAAACAAGTCGTGTTAACATAAATAAACTCAAAATTGATATTTTACAAGTGTTTTATTTTTGTATTTAAGTCATCATGTTGTTGCACAAATTTGATTTTGATCAACAAATAACATCTGTAGTTCTAGAAATTAGTGGTGTTGACATCATCAAAGTCAAGTGTTCTTTACCATCAATATTTCTTTATATAAATCATCTGTAAATGAACCTGAGACCGAATGGTGCCGTAAAGTTTCAAACCACTACACTACACTACCGAGGCAGAAATTCTCAAACCGAGAGGCGGACGAAATATGAAATTTTCAGGAGAACCAAATCCGGTTTATGTATATCATTCCGTTTCAGAGGAATTCAAGATCGTATATATTCTCTTTTACCGTTTTTTTTGTATATTTACTTTTTATGATAGGTATATGTCATTATATGGAACGTGATGGTATTCATATTATAGGCCTGTTGCATGAAAATTCAGCCACCCTCCGGGTGTCTTAACTGAGTAAACAAGAAACTCGTTATTTCGACAGGAAAAATAGCGCCACTTATAAAAAAGGGTGGGGTGGAAAAGGAAAGAACAGGGAAATGCTCTTAACTTTTCTACTGTTTGGCGTTGTGCTTTAGCCGAGTTTAAGCGGAACATGTAATAAGCTAGATATTGTAGTGTTCAATTTAGGAACAAAACAGTATGGCGGGAAATGTTCGTAAAAACTGGTCGTGTTGATCAAAATGTCAGTATGAATTTGCGTCAATTTGAGATTTGAATATCGTGCTTACATTACATGTTGAATTTAGATTATTGTTTAAACTTTTAGTTTGAAGTTGAGATTGTTTTGACTTATTTTTACCATTGTTTTGGCAGTTGAAACTGACTTTTTGAAAACGGGTTAAAGTTTTCATTTTTGTAAGGTTACAATAACGTTTTATTTTAAAAGTTGTGCAATGCGTTTTTGATGCGATAGAATTGTTTGGTAAGTAATTTAGTTTTTATATTTCATCATAATATTTATATATTGTGTAATACTACCTCATCCTCATTGCATAATAAAGAGTGTATTACGTGAATATTTTATCCAAATAAATCGTTATTAAACAATTTAAATTATTTACACACGTATTTTATATACGGTAATAACAACCACTTTGGTTTTTTAGTAATAGATTTTAAATCCGTTTTGGTTATAATATTTGTACACGTGTTAAAAACAAAACGTCAAACGTTTGTCAAAAGATTTTTTCTCTTAGTTTGTAGGAAGCAAACATTGTTGAAATTGTTGATTATAATATTGTTATATTTAATTACATTACTTTCTAAAAACTAGTAGTTAAATATGCCAAAAAATATATTTTAATTGCTCTTTACTAAACATTTGACGTTTTAGACATACGGTTGTTTACTTCGGACCTACTGATATTACATGAAGAATGTCTTTTTTAGGTTAGAATTCAAATCACAGTGGTCGAAAGCGGTGGACGTACCCGTTCATGAATTAAATAAGAGTGATTAGTGAACAACAGTTAAAGTCACTGAATTAATTTACAGAACTGTTTCAATGCAGTCTGTCAATTGAAAAGGTAGTGACTTATAGTTAAATCGCTCTGTGAACAATTTAGTCACACTGATCATTGTGTATCGGTATAGTTGTCAATCTCGACCTTTTTGGGTAGTGCATTTGTTTCATCGAACAAATTGAAGTGTCGGGTTGTGGTCCCGTGGTTAGCGTCGCGAACAATTGAGTCAGAGTTTCTGGGTTTTAACCCACTCTGTCACAATGTGATACCTTTTTCATAATGAGCCGCTTAGGCACATAGAAATAATATAAAATATGAAGTATTTTTATAAATTATAAAAAAAAAAATTTTCTTCTTGAAAAAAATATACTTAACACATACTGCAATCTTTGGAAAAATGGTTGTTACTGCTTTTTTTAATAGCCGCGGAAAAGAAATTAATCCTTCAGGGTGGATTTTCTAAGCAGTGGCATTGACGGGCAAGGGTGCAACATTTTACGACAAATTAACGTGATTTGTACTTAGTTATTACATACTTAAATACAGAGGAGTGGCCAATCTGCCTCGCAAACAGACATAAATGAGTGTTACTGTTTACCATTTCGAACAAATCAAATAAATTCGCTTATAAACGTATGCGTACATTGCTTCGTCGACAACTAAAATTATACCTTAATGTATTTTAGGTTTAACACAAATCATTTGGGAGTTACGAGTTTAAATTGAGATTCACGGTAATAGTAAAAATTGTTATCCATCTTTTTGGATTCAATGTTGTGAGATAAGCATTCATATCAAAGAGTTATAGTAAATAAAATGTCTGTGTAAATACTTTACCGAGATGACCTTTGACTTTGTAATATAAAAATACCATTTAAGGGTATTTATAAAAAAGAGGACTGTATGATTTTAAATTGTTTAATAAACATAGTAAAACCCTTATCCGCACCCCAATGGTGCATAGGGCACTGCGTCATATGAACGCAGTGTTATCTTGATCGTTTACACATGAAGGAAAGGTGATCAGCCCTCCGCTTCAGGTACCAGCCCAGGGTAATATTGAATAAATATGTCAGTGAAACAATCACTTATATTTATTTTACCCCCCTTGGGAATCGAACCCGGGACCTCCAGAACGGTAGCCGAGCGTGCTGACCATTACACTACGGAGGCGGACAAAATAAACATACGTTTGTTTAATTTATGACTATGATTTTCTTTAAACTAAGTGATTTTAGAACACTATGTAACTATGAACAATAAGTAATAATTCATTATTGTTTTTATTTATTTATTTGTCCTATTTAGATTGTTGTCTTCTACATGTCAGAGGCTCATTTATTGTTATTATATTCCCGATTTATTGTTATTATAATTATTTATTTATTTTATCTGATTTTGTGCTGTGGAAGATTTTTTAAAAAATAAGGAAAATAATTACCGTTTTTTTAAAGAACAAAACAATGTAGGTATAATCCAATTCCGAAATAGATTCATTGTTTGCAAGATCTCACTGAAGTTGGATCATCACACTCGTAAACTCAACGAAACGAGATCATTATAAATGCAGTGAACTCACTTTTCACGTTCAAAGACAGTGTTTGGGAAAAAACAACGATGTTCTTTTTTTTATTTTCATCGTTTGTACGTATTTTAAAAACGGTTTTTCTTGAAACCAATATTTGATTTCTGACAAATATTTTTCAACAGAAACTAATTATTATTATTTTTTAATTATTATCAATAAATTCAAATGTATTTATAAATAATAGATAAGTTCTTTTTAACTTTCGTCGTTAGTAATTATTTTTAAATAAGTTTTTCTCGTTACCAAAATAAATTTTGTGGCAAATGCTCATTTGTAATTTTTAATTTTCAATGATTTCTGTTCAGATATTGGTATATGGTAACTATTTATAACAATACCTTCTATCTTTCATTACTCTTATGTGCAATTGAAGAAAGCTATAAATTTCTCAACTGAAGGTGCCATCGTAACCTATACTCTCGTATCCATTAAAAAAATAACAAGCATATGAAAGGAATCTAACAACAGTGCATATGTATTTTTTTAAAATAATGCTATTATGCCATTGTTCAAAAAGGATCAGAAAAGGGAACGTTACACAAATGTATAAAGTGATATGTTACATCACCCAAATGCCAGGTTATAAAGCCCTGGGATGCTAAATTTTTATCTTATGATGAGTATAAAAAAATATTTCTTTTGTAATACATAGATACAGTGTTATCTTGATCGTAAAAATATGAAGGAAAGGTGATCAGCCTTCCGCTTCAGGTACCAATACAGGGTAATATTGAATAAATAGAAGCGTGAAAAATCACATATATTTATTTGACCCCCAGTGTGAATGGAACCCGGCACCTCCAGAACGGTAGCCGAGCGTGCTGACCATTACACTATGGAGGCGGACAATATAAATCTGTAAGATCAAGAAGTAATAACTAATAATAAGGGTAATTTTAAATATTGCGCTTACAATTTCTAAGGTCTTAATAAAAGCACGTTTACCCTCTTAGATATCGATGAACGTAATGAAACGAAGGGTGCGAAATGCGCAAAATAGCGGAGTAATAAAATGGTTTTTGCAATTCACCGTCAACCCCATCTGACGACCCGATATCAAACTATCGATTTCACGTATTGACAACACGTGATTGATACGTGTAGTCTTTTAGGTTCTTCTAGGGTAAGTTCATATTAAATGGAGTCAATATTATTGTCCGATTCTCATATCGCTCACTCCTTTCAAGAACGTCATAAATCAAAAATCGTCATTTTTCAGTTTCAACCAAATGTGTTGACTGATTGCGTCAATCACGATAATCAATGCAAAGGTTTTTTTTTAATTTTTCTGTATTTAAGTATGTGTTATTTACATGGAGATTTTTTTTATAGCTATTCAACAAAGATGACTTCTCAACATATCGCTCACTCCTTAGAAGAACGTCATATATCAAAAATAGTAAATTCAGTTGTGCATGTTTTCGGAATGCTCAGAAAATGTACTATATTCCAGCAAAAGAGACATATTTTAACTTAATATTTACCGGCTACATGGCAGAAAGTTATTTTTGCATTTTGAAGAAATGGAATTCTTAATTTTTTTTTTAATAAACTTAATATTTTTCAAATGGAGAAAAAACCTTCAGGTTTTACCTAAAAAGATCTTTTGCACAGTAAAAAGTTCAATAAGTGGCTAGTAATTTATTTTTAATACATTGTATTATATTTTAAACATTGATAACGTTCTCCTGAATAATCAAGTTTTTTGATTTATGACGTTCTTGAAAGGAATGAGCGATATGACGTCCTGAAAACCGTTGATGTGAGAGTTTTTTTGTATTTTTGCGAGAAACAAGCTTTTATGTATTAAAATTATCCATGGTCCACGCAAATCAACATTTTATAGTTATTCACTTTTTTACTCGAGTCTCTATGTTTAAAAAACAAAAATAGACGAAATATTTTTGCATTAACCTATGAATTTAATATTGGTTATTCGAGCTTTCTTGGTTTTTCATAGTATTTGGACAGAAGCGGTTTTTGGCGGACATCTTTTATTTAAATGTACCGTTAAATGTACCAAATTTTGGTTGCCAGATAATAACACGAATCCTTAGAATACGACAAACGAATAATTCTTCACCAAATAAAAACCTAGCAACTCGCAAACGTATCCACCATATTACGTGCGATGTTGTATTATATAGTTTTTCGAATCGTATAATTTCTTCCATACTATTTTTGTAAAGAATTCAGTAACTATTATGTAAACTGTAAACAATAGTTAGTGTTATATGGTTTTTTGGAACTTATGATTATCTTAATCAGATTGACTGATTAAAAGTTAAGCAAATTGTCCATACACAATGTATGGAAAATTATATACTCAAAAAAGGTAGATATTGAATTTGTTTTGAAAAAATCTCGGTTTCTTGTGCATTATTCCTAAAAAAGCGGAATAAAACACGATTTGAAAAGGAAAGAAGTATATCTTCGAGGAACTTTTACGAATTCGTAGCGTACATATTACAAAAACTAAAACGAGTACTGGTATGCAATCCGAAGGATCCTGGCCATTGCCTTTAATATCCTTAACCTCTCCTTTATTAAATGTATAAATTAATCTTTATTTCCTTTCCTTTAATTTAAGTGATAAAACTCGATGAAACTTAAAAGAAATTAATTAAATAGATCCATTTAAGTTTTTTTTTAAGAATTAACTTACGTACGTATTCAACGTATTATTATTTATTTGACATTTAACAGTAATTAATAAAAATCAGTTAATATTTTTATTGCTATTTAAAAAGTCAGTTTCGACAAAGAACCCCTCTACGCTGAGAGAATGATAAACCTATTTATATACCAATATAATTATCCCTGAAAACAACTCTTACATCAATGAGCTTAAAGCTTACGGTGCTCGGAAAGTAGATACAATTTAAACCCAGAATTTAGATACTAACATAATCCATATGATCAAAGCTTTATCTTAGCACGTCATGACAAAGCTGTCTCGGAGCTTTTATTCAAACATCTCTGGTACAACATTAGGTTCACACATCGTTTAAACGGAAACTTTGAGTACGTGTAGACAGTATCTTTACGTTAATCTCCAGTCACGTTTGACAGAAGGTTTAATAGAATCCATACTTCTAATAGCGTTTCTCTGCTTGGGTTGGCTTTTATATCGAGTCTCAAAAGATCAAAGGGCGCTCTGTAATTCTGGCTTTAAATTAAAGGTAAGATAGATTATTAATTATCTGTATGCACACGTGATTATTGCATAATTTATATCCTAGTTCAATTAATAAATTAACAGGATATGTTAATATGGACATGTGTTAGATTTTGTCAAAAAATGTTGACGTTTAAAAAAATGCGTTGTTATTGAAAACATATATTGTATGTTAGACTTCGTCAAGGTTTCCAAGTTAAACAGGCAATACTAGTAAGAGTATGTAACCCCGAGGGGAACGTTCTGTTTCACCCTTTTCATCTCCTATATATTTTTTTTATTCTTTTCACATTTCCTTTACCATATAGCAATTATTTCGTTCACCCTACGCTCTCACTAATGTCATCTGTACCCCCCCCCCTTAATCCATGAATTTGGATAGGAGATAATTCTGCGGCAATTTGTTGCAGTAAATAAGTTTTAATACTGCACTGTAACACAGCGTTTATATGACGCAGTGCCCTATGCACCATTGGGGTGCGGATAAGGGGTTTAAAAAAATATATAAGTTTACAATTTGGTTAGGAATGTACACTTTTTAAATTCTCCCTCAAATTTTAATTTTTGACAAATGAATACCATTTTCAAATAGGGTTATCTTATCAAAAATAATTTTACTCTTAAAATTTTTTATAGTTTTAAAATTATTAAAATTTAAAATGATTTTAAAGCTCCTAATTATTTCAATTACTCATTCTTTACTTGATATGACTTATTTAATTTATTTATAAAAAATATAATCATTAACACTAACTTTGCGATATTCCGTTTTATAATTTATGAATTAAAATGAGCTGTTTGATTCTGTATATGTCTACATGCATTTTTTCTAGTTATCAGTTATTGGAATTACCCGTTGTTTATTTGGAATGACCCATTTAATTAATTTATTATGAAAATAATAAAAAAAAACACTAACTTTGTTATATTTCATTTCATAATTTATGAATTATAACGAGCTGACTGGATATTTTTTAACACGTCTCTTGGGAAGCATTATGAAAATAGAAGGAAAATATTAATAGGATTTTTTTAATTAGGTAGTTCTTAAGCAAAGTGTAATGGAATACGCTTGACCTAATTAGATGGGAGGAAACTAATTATTTAAGCTTTTTTATTCTGGGCCATAAAATCATATGCATGCAACGTCATATTGAAAAATCTCAATTACTATTTACTTTGAACGTTGAATTTTATATCTCGAAAATATCCATAACATTTTGAGTGTGTCCAAATACTTGTTCAGAAATCTGGATTATCTCCACTTATTTAGGAGTTGTTTTTTTTACATTTTTAGACATCTCAATGTAGATGAAGAAAAATACGGAAGTTTGGGTATTAACAGGGCTCACGACCTGTAATAGAATTGGTTCAGAGTTTGTGACTCTATCCATCCCAGATTTCCATATTCTTCTTCATAAATGATAAAATTTCAAAAAAATAACCAAGCCTATGACGGGTCTTAAGCCCTGTAAATCCTCCAAAGTTCCAAATTCTTCATATGTTAAGAATTCATAAAATATTGAAAATATCCGTGTTATGTTTATTAATTGTTAAAATTTTAAACATTACTTTTAAAAAATCTATTCTTCTTATAGTATGTAAAAAAATATTTAAAAGAATATTTTCTTCTTAAACTATGTATGTGCAAAAAAAATGGGATTAAAATTATTTTGCATTTTTAATTAAAAATTATAAATGGTAAATACCACTATTTCTTAAAATCTACTGTGACAAGTGTTTCGATGCATTCCGCATCATTTTCAAACACCGTATGAAAATGATGCGGAATGCATCGAAACACGTGTCATAGTAGATTTTAAGAAATAGTGGTATTTACTTAGTAATTAAAAATGGATGGGTTTTATCACAAAGTGACTGCCGAATCAATTAATGAAATTAATTTTGCAATTGGAGAAAATCGAGCCCTCGACCCCTGTTTCGCAATTGAATATTTTCCCACCCCGGCGCTAACAGCTCGAAAATATGTATTTAGATTTTCAAAAGCTTATCTGTGTGTCCTTGTAATGAGCTAACATTCTAGATTTTCTAACTGCATTTATTATTTTTCCATGGCTCCTAATATAAAAAAGGTCACGAGGGTGCATGTAGTTAAATCATTAATTCATTAGAGAGTGACCCTTCAGAAATGACACAGGACATTAAAAGAAAACCTTAACATCTCAAGTTTTTTTTTAATATCTCAACAAAAATTAAGAATAATATGGATTTCTGGGCATTTACGGGGGCTTACATTCGATATAGGCTTGGTTATGGTATGTGATCACTTTACATGCGTGTAACATTCACAACTTCTACCCATGTTTTTTTTTTCATACATAAATGTGTGAAATTAAAATGCTTATTTGCATTTTACGTTCTGGTTATCTTTCTACATATTAGCCGCCTCTTGCAGAAATTTCGCCATTTTTATCCTTTTTACACGTTATGGCAGAAAGAGTGCTACCCCTTCCGCTCCCCGACGCCCTCCGCTCGCTCACACAACATCCCTTAAGTCTAATAAATATAAATCTCTTCTGTCATAGCCTTGCTTTCTTATCTCGGCTGCAACCCTTGCCTTGCACGGCTACTGAGCATCCCACTGATATTATTTTAAATTCTCCCCTAACAAGGTGATTTTGCTCCGAAACCGTTATGCACACTGTGATTTTAACACGGTTAGCAAATTTGAATAAAATAGGCTTTTCATTTAAATAAACAATACGCTTTGTATGTGATAATTACACACACACATACACAAACATGAATACAGGGCCTTCATGAAGTTACCTCGACACTGTAGTGCGAGTGGTATGTTCCTCGAACAAGATGAAACCGTTGAGCTATTTATTGCAAACTGTGATTTTAACACGGTAAGATAATTTGAATATAATACGCTTTTTATTTAGTTAAACTGTACGTCTTGAATGTGATAACTACACACACACACACACACGCACGCACGCACGCACGCACGCACGCACCCACGCACGCACGCACGCACGCACGCACGCACGCACGCACGCACGCACGCACGCACGCACGCACGCACGCACGCACACGCGTACATGTAGAACTGCCTGTAGAACAAAAATAAGGGTTGGATATGTAGTGGTACTGGAGTGAAGTGTTATGATTTGCAACGAACTAATCATCTCACATTATCTATTAAGATTTTTTATGTTATTTTATTTCTATTTATTGTTTTTATTTTTTATTTATTCATTATTATTACCAAATACTATGTATTTGTTAGTAAAATATTGATAAATAAGTATTGCAGCCACCGTTTAATTAAACTGGAATAATAATAATATTAATAACAATAATTTCCAAATATGTATTTATTTATGTCTGCCTCCGTGGTGTAATAGAAAGCGTGTTTAGCTACCGTGCTTGAGGTCTCGGAAATGATTTCCAGGGGTGGGTGAAAATAAGTTTTAGTGATTTTACACTCTAATATTTATTTAATATTACCCTGGACTGTCCCTGAAGCGCAAGAGTGATCACCTTGTCTTCATGTAAGTAACGATTGAGATAACACTGCGTCAATACGATGCAGTGCCTTATGCAACATTGGGTGCGGATGAGGGGGGTTAGAAAATTTATTTATTTATAATTTTAACCTTTTATTTTATTCTTTATATTTGACATTAGTTGTTAAATAGTTGTGTGTCGATGGTCTTAGTACGTGACGTTGCAGTCGCCATTTTATGAACAATATTTCAAAGAGTATCACATTTAGTAAATGTCATTTATCTAAGATATGGTCAGTCTAAAAATCATCGTTTTAACATATCTAAAGCTCATGGTTTCTTGATTTATTTAAGTGTATAATATAAAAAATAAACATTGATATCGATTCGTTTTACATAAAAAAATAGGGGTTGAAATTTTCACATTTTTTTATTTGCCTTTAGATATATTTTTTTGCCCTGTTATTTTAAATATCCCAGTGTGCGTTGGTAAAAGTATCCCTTTTTGTTCAAGTATGCATGAAAAAAGTGATGCGTTGCTCCTCGTTGCCCATGCGCTTGCCCAAGCGTTATAATGAGCGAAAAATATTATAATTTATTTTATTCCCTTTTCCCAAATATTAACATAAATGAATTCGTTTTAATTTATTTTACAGAAATTTTCATTGAATAATTTCGGTGGAAATAATTTATTATCTTTAAACATTTGAGCACGACCCCCATTTTATTATCCCAATCGTGTCTTTTAACCCTTATCAGTCCAAAACTCCGTGCAACTTTGAAGGAAATTTTGAAATGTTTACCTTCGTACATTTTCAACGAGAAAATATATGCGTATCACGAAAAAGTTTTGATGTGGTAGAATTTTAGTATTTAATGGTGTAAATTAGACCATTATTAAATTCAATTGGATTAAATATATGGTGGCTTCAGTGAGAGTACATGGAAGATTAAACAAAAATACTTTAAACTTTATAAATATACTATTACAATAAACACATTGGTTACTGCAAAAATTGTCAAAGATATGTAATTTAACATTTTTTTAAATAGACGTAGGTGTTATAATATACATCGCATCGATGGAATGATGACAGAAATGAGTCGATTATATATTTGTTTTAAAGTCACATTTATCCGCCACATAAAAGGAAATTAGATATGTGTTTTTGAGATTTCAATTCACGCGCATGAAATCTGTTTAACCCGATGGTTGCCAGAGACGAGATATCTCGGCAAATGGCGGAGTGCCCGTATGGCCAGAGACGAGATATCTCGTCAGTACTTTTGATGACGTATTACTCCGCAGTTTTAACTCATATTGACAATCTGTCAAAAACGGAACATACATTGCCATCAGTTGAAGTTGTCACAAAATATTTTATAAAGTTTTTAAATACTTTTAAGTGATTTATCGGTATCACTTTCAGCTGACAGTTGACAGATGTCATTAGGGCTACCACTCAAACCACTTGAAATATTGATTATTTTAATCGATTGTTTTGAACGCCAGGGGTTTTTATTTTGATCAATTTTTTTGTGTTTTTCTTATTATTTTAAAATATTCCATTGATAAATAATAGTTGTGTGTTAATATTAAATTTAATAAAAACTTGCGTGTGCGACTTAGTGTGACAACCCTGAAAATTTGAAACTGGTTTAACTTCAAGAATAAAACTCTAACAATCGATGCGGGATATAATATTTGGTAAGTAAATTATAATTCAATAAAAACAACAAAAAAAAATCTTTAGACAACTTTTTTTTTTCAAAAAAATACTTGGCCTGTTGAGCACTGCCGCGTAATTTATTTGCGGCTATGAAAAGGTTAAATCCAATATTATTAGCATTTGTTCAGTTCAGTTCAGTTCAATTGTAACATTATTATATTCATATTTTGTCATTTTGGAAGAAAAAAATGTTTTATATATAAGTAAAAGCAATTATTTGTAATTCTATTTACATGATTTTTTATATTTTTTAAACATTGGCATTGAAATGTTTAAATCCCTAAAATACTAATAAATGTCATATGAGGCCTTTATTCTAAAATTTCCATATTTTAATAAAAAAAAAGTTTATTTGTTTAACCACTACATAACTTCCAAGCTAGAACTTTTCGTTATTAATTTAAATAAAAAACGTACGAGAGGGTTTATATCACTTCATTTTACTTTTGATGAAATTTTATTTATTTATTTTCATCATTAATTCAATTTTTCTTATTTTATTTAAATAATGTAAGAACCATATGAACCTTATGGGCTTCAACTCGTTACCATAAGATTTAGAAAATGAAAGATGATTAATAAATATAAAAGAAGAATTTTCTATTAATGTTAATTTATTTCGTAATATTACCATAAAATAAAGAGCATTAATATACTTTAAACACTGTTCTTCAGAATAGGTTGCTACCCAAAATATGACACTAATTAAGTCTCAAGGGGTTTGTAATAATGGTGCCTACTATGATATCAAATTAAACTTGTTTTAGTATCATATTTAATAATAGCCATAGATGTTATGAATTTCTAAGAAATGTTTTATTTTACATAATATATACTTAGAATATACTATATTATATATAGATACTTATATTATTGTATATTATTTACATTTTTTTATTCATTGAATATATTTACATTTTTATTTATAACATAATACATTTGAATCATTTATACATATGGATAACTTTTATATTTCGATTCGCTGTGCCTCTCCATAAAAGAGACTGTGCTCTTGTGCTTGGAGAGGGACTTACACTCGTGGTTTAATGTTATATAATAAAAGATATAATAGTTTTTTTTGTATATTTTTTCAAGATTTAAATGTATAGAGCTTTAATTTTTTCTTAAGTATTTTTATATAATCTATTTTTTTTATTTCTTTAGGGAGTTTGTTGAAATGTTTGATTGCCAAATATTTGAAGTTTTGCTGAAATTGCTTGGTGTTGCATTTTGGAGTAGAAAAATCGTTTGAGAATCTCGATGATAAATTCTTTGTTAAATTTAAATAGTTGTCACCCTTAAGTAATTGAAAAATTGCGTTTTTTTTTATAAATGGATTCTATATTTGGGACTTAAATTTTTTTTAGTTAATTTTCTAAATAAGACACCACTTAATCTGATAGATCTTGTAATTGTAAAACAAAAACACTAGTAGATCTTTATGTCCTATTGTCTCATAAATGTTTTTCAACTTTATACCTTCCTTTGCACATTATGTTTCCAATTTAAATCTTTATTTTTAAAATATTGGACATACCTACACTAAATGAGGGATATCTTGTGATCACGTCTCATCACGTTCAAAAATAGTGTTTTGTCTAATTTTAAGAGGTATTGTTGAAATGCTCCATGACCCGTAAATATATTAAATGCATGGTTCAATTAATGTTTATTTAAGCAGATAGATTTTAAAACTTTTTTCTACAGACCGTTTACACGGAGGAAAAACAAAATTACTGTAAACAGTAATATCGCAGACCAATTAAGTGGCAATTTATTTTTCTCTCTTCATTTATTAAGGGCAAAAATTGTCACAAAAGTCAAAGTGAGATTACTTTATTGGCCTTAGGGAGGGTAAAGTTGGTTAATTGACTGTCTGATTAAATTTCTTAACGCTTCTCACCTCCTTCCTTACGCCCTCAGCCGGCCCTGCTTCCCGTCGCTACAGATAATCTGATTTTCACCTGCTGACAATTTTTCCACGCCTCCGTTCATGTCCGACTCGTCAATTGATGTCTTGTATTAATCCCTTACTCGCAATAATAGAATTCATCAAACGTCCGGCTGCGCTGAGAGCCCGACGTTGGTTCACGACAGATTTTTTTTAAAGATTATACATTGGATGTTCTTTTGTTTTTTAGAATACATTTTGAAAAAAATATTTTTATAAATGTTTTCTTCTAACCCTTATCCGCATCCATTGGTGCATAGAGCACTGCATCGTATTGACGCAGTCTTATCTTGATCGTTAACACATGAAGGCAAAGTGATCATTCCTTAGCTTCAGGAACCAGACCAGTGTAATATTAAATTTGAATCGCGAGGTTGATGAACCATTTACAGATATGATGTTGTTTATATTTTATATTGATATCTCAACAAAAAAACCAACTAACCAATTGACCACTACCCCGTTTACGTATTACGTATTAACTTCAAAGCCTCTACTTTAAAAGGCTTATGTATAGGTAGGGTATAAATGAAAGAGTCGATAGAAGCAAAAAATTCAACACAAATACTTAGATGAATTAAAAATAATATTTCTTTAGCTAATTTTTTCAACTGACGGGAATCGAACTGACCGCGTCGGTTTCACTGACAAGCGTCTACCCAACATCTCCACGGTGCATTAATAAACATGATAACAATAAAACATCAATAGCGGCTAAAATGAGTACATTTGAGTGATAGAAGGGAAATTCCTGATTTGGCCCTGTTATATAAAATTTTAAACAATTTTTTGGACAGCCCTGATCTCCTGAATCAAATAAAGCTTAGC
This sequence comes from Brachycentrus maculatus, assembly GCF_059751285.1. NCBI lineage: Eukaryota > Metazoa > Arthropoda > Insecta > Trichoptera > Brachycentridae > Brachycentrus > Brachycentrus maculatus. The sequence goes on along the minus strand of NW_028281536.1, from coordinate 334,744 downwards.
GTGCGTCAAAGAGGTACTAGGCAAAAATCTATATTCCCAGTATTTGTACATAATGCAAACTATGGCATGTTCTCTCCGATTTCACGGCTTCACATGTTAGCAAATGCTTTTGAAAGTATAGATTTATTTAATGTAATGTTATCCACCTTGAAGTCTGTACTTTCTCAGCATTTCTTCTCCATGTTATAATGCATAAATTCAAACGTTGTGTTTCACTCTTTCTCGCTGCTCGCTGATAGTGTGTGAATGAGACACGTATTTACTATTTTTTATTTTATTATTATTTTATGTTTAAGACTTTTTCTTTCTCTATTAGAGTATTCATTAGTGTATTTTTATATTAGATATTGTATATATGTATTATGTTATAAGGCATTAGCCGTTCAATAAATTAACAAGTAAATAAATGAAAATCAATTATTAATTTTGTACGTATTTCTCAGAATCAATTTACGTTATCGTGTAAAAACTAGACTTATCTAGGATGCCTGATAATTTATAAACTGTAACAGTAACTCATCGTTTACGTGTAGCTTACACGGCTTGATACTTTGCTTTGTAAATATCAAAAAACGGATGAATGATTGATTGGTAGCAACATCAAATAACTAACCTTCAGATACTTTTACCTTTGTAAACAGAAACTCCTGAAAAATTCTCTGATGTCAGAAATATTGTAAGCTTTCGCACTTTACAGATTTTTAATATGTTTTCAAGAGAGACCAATCTTTCTTTATTTTATGGTATCAAATTACATCTCTAGAAATTAAGTTGGATACGAGGAATAATCCAAACCAAAGTATAGTGGTATAGTGGTTAGAACATGTGACTGCCATGCTGGGGAGGTCCCGAATTATCATCCTCATCATTTTCAAACACAGAGTTTGAAAATGATGCTGAATGCATCGAAACAAGTGTCAAAATAGATTTTTAGAAGAAAAGTATTTTAAAAAAGTGGTTTTATCGAATTTTATGTATTTATTCTCGAGATTCTATTATTTTTAATAAGTTTAAATTTGAATAGTTTTTCTATTAGTTTCAATGTTCTTTCATTATTTTGTAAAATTTTAATACCATATGCTTCAAAACATTATATGGTTTTATAAAAGATTTGAATGATTTAATTACCTCTGGAGATAACTAAGACTAAATATTCGGTTTTTAATGAAAATAAATAACTGGTCATTTTCTCAAAACGGTATTTACTACTTCATAAGTACAGACAATGTCTATTACTTGTTATTTTTATTTTATTTCACCCAATCGTACAACATACGCTTTTTACTTATCCAAACAAAAATTATTATTTAAAAAATAGTAATAATAAAGTATGATTTTCATCATGAATCAGTAAAAATAATAGCCATTACGTCTACCACAATGTGATTGCAGAATCAATTAATGAAAATCTCAATTTTTATTAAAATATGAGTAAATATAAAATAAAATGTTATATTCATTTCTTTACGTTATAGTAATTTTGCTCAAATTGTAGGGTATGGCATAATAAATGTGCTTTTTCAAGACTCAGTGTGTTTTTCATCATCACTTTGTAATGTTTTTTGGCAATGCTAGTTTTTGTACTGTAGCGAAAAACATCTAAGACAGAAAAATGTGTACGGACTAATGGAAAAACCGTGGTTTGTTTGATCCGTTTACCCCAGAAACGACATTACCTCGGGATCTGTTCTGGTTCTGTTCTGGGTAATCCGGATGGGGCAAGAGAAGCGCGGTAGGTGTTAATGTATTGTGTAGGACGGCAGGAAGTACTTAGAGGAAATCCAGACATCCAGACTCGCAGATAGCCCAATGCACTTAGCGACACCTGTAGTCGAATTACATTGTGGAAAGTAGATTTCATCTAGCCTACAGGGTACATAGAATACGACTTACAAATGGGTATCTTAACGTAGTAAATCCATAAAATATATAATCAATTTACCCGTGACAGGCGCCGTGGCGTAGTTTCCCCTATCTATGCAAAACAAAAAAATAGCTGCAGAAATAGAATAAAATAAAATGTGAGTGTTTACGTTAGACAAATCATTATTATTATTGTTTTTACAGTCAAATAAATTAATAAGTAGAAAATCGCTAGACAATCGGTAATATTTAGTTTGAAAGCTGTTAAGTAATATGAAAGCTATAATAGATTTAATGATATTTATTTTTTAACACACTTAGGACGAGTATTTTTTATGCGTGTGGACCGCTGGCGACGGGATTTGATAATCATATATTTATATATATATATAGATATAGATATATATATATATATATATATATATATATATATATATATATATATATATATATATATATATATATATATATATATATAAATATATTTATATATATATATATATATATATATATATATATATATATATATATATATATATATATATATATATATATATATATATATGTATGTTTATATATATATATGTATATTTATATATATATATATATATATATATATATATATATATATATATATATATATATATATATATATATATATATATATATATATATATATATATATATATATATATATATATATATATATATATATATATATATATATATATATATATATATATATATATATATATATATATATATATATATATATATATATATATATATATATATATATATATATATATATATATATATATATATATATATATATATATATTAATATATATATATATATACATATATATATATAAATATACACATATATATATATATATATATATATATATATATATATATATATATATATATATATATAAATAAGTGTAAAATAAAAAGCATAAAAATTTCCTTTTCTTCAGTTACGTTTCATGAGTTTCAATGCAGCTACTGCTTTATCTTTTCAATTGAATTCTAGCTCAGTGCATTAGTAACATAATAACGAACTTATATATTAATTTAAATCAAACACAGATTTTTTGAGTCTACTGAGTTGTGTTTTATTAACAAAAACACATAAAAAATAATATTGTGACAAATGTTTCGCCTAGTTATGACATAATCAAACATTCGTTTGATAATGCAATAACTATTTTGCCTAATATTTTGCATAAAAAACATGCCTATTTTAAAAGGAAATATTATATTTCATACTATTTTATTGTTTATTACTTTGAATTCTTATATTTAACGAGAAAAATTAATAACCTTGTAAAATAATTTTCTAACCATCCTATTCCTCCGCCATTTATGATTCGCTTGCGGTAGAACAATCTGGCGCTATTTAAATCGTAGCTACATAACTTGACTCCACTGTAGGTGTACATCTTGCCTGGGAAAAATGAACACTATTGCCGACTCTCTTGGGTCCACTTTTCCCTGTGCAGCTTCGGCATTTGAGCTCCTACGAAATAGACCGGCGAAATGTCATCGCACATCACGGGCCATTAAGTTCACAATGTCACGAAGAAAGTTGTTGCATCTAAGAGAAATTTAATTGAGGGCACTTTACCAAAAAGGCGAGACAAATTCTTTGTTTTTTTTCGGACACTTTATTTTCAGTTATTTTTTTGGCTTTGTTCCCTTGCTTGGCAGATTTATGAATTTAATGGAGATGTAAAATAATGTTATATTATGTTGATGAAGTGTAAATACCAGTTGTAATGAGGGGTACTTTGTTTAATAATGAAGAACAAATTTTAAGAAGAATAAACACATCTAAGGCTATAAATTATTCATTAGGTCAATTAAAAATATTTAGGTAAATAATAAATATGTTTTTCGTTAGTGTAAAACAATGTTACGGTGCTAAGGAATGTGAAAAACATATGATGATGATATTGTCAAAAAACTATGATTATTAAGCAATAAAATAATAAAACATCTTTCTATTTTCCATAAGGCCATTGATTAACGGAATTAAGTATGAAGGAGCTGTTTATAAATGTATAATGGAGGCGGGTAAATCAGAAAAACATCGCATCATTCGGCGACGTCATATTTTGTTTGTCATTTATATTGTTATAATAAATTTCCCTTCACATAATTTTCTAAATAAATATTTAAAAATGTGCCCTCGGCACGGGAAAATCCAGTGAGAGCATTTTGTAAAATTATTGTAAATTTTAATTAAGTAACTAACCATCACGCCACTTTTCCGCAGAGGTAGGCAAAAAAATAGAACGCCCTATCAATCTGTCTTTGCCAACAATCTTCGAATCTTCCACGTTCATTCATATTCTCATACATACCTGACCTGACCACACCTGATGTGGAATGCATCGAAACACGTGTCACAATAGATTTGAAGTAAAAGTGGAATGTACTGTTAATCTATTATGAACAATTTAATGGGAATCTATTATAAACAATTTATAATAGATTTATATTATCCACTGACACTTCGTGATGGAATTGAATTTTTAATATATTATTGGATTAAAACCAATATTTTTAGCTTTTCCACTTTATTTTTATTTGACCAGCGACCGGGTTTCGTCGTTACCGACATCCCAGTCTGATGATGTCGGTAACGACGAAACCCGGTCGCTGGTCAAATAAAAATAAAGAGGAAAAGCTAAAAATATTGGTTTTAATCTAGTTATATATTAACAATTTATAAATTATTTTGAAAAAATTAGTTGTAAAAAATCACAAATAAAAAATATAATTTGAAGAATGCATAATTTCGTACAATAGTTTCGCACAAATTGATCAAACTTAATATGGAAATAACTTTTTTTAAACTCCTCGAAAAATAGGCTTCTGCAATCGAGGGTTTTGAGAATAGACCCAACAGGCAGTGGAAAATAGGCATGTTGTTAGTAATTTTAGACAAGATGGGACATTAAACCTTTTCCTGAATCGTTTTATTGGCTTTTTTTCTTCGTTTACGAGCAAAGTCAAAATGACTAGAAATTCCCTAGAAGCAACTAACGAAGGTACATTTTTTAAACTTTTATTATAAACAGGAGATTTTTTTACAAACTGTTTTATTGCCAGGACGTTAGGGGGTGTTTGGTTAGAACTAATCTGAAATTCGGGAATACGGGAAAAAATTCATATAATTTTCAAATATGGTAAGTAGGAAAATGGTTGGTGGTGTTCATTTATCTTGGTAAATGAACATGGACATAAACAATTTTAAAATATCAAATAATGACAAGTGAAGGCAAAAATCAACTTTTTTAGGGAGACCTTGATTTAAGGTTCGAACCTGTATTATTATTATTAACTAATGATTGATCACGCAGATCTTCCCTGCAGGGATTGGCAGAGAATATAACGCCACACCAATATATTTATTCAATTAATCTTCACCACATCCACGTTCATGCATCTCCTCATACATACCCGCCGATTATTCCGACTGCTGACCTGAGCACGCCCAAGAATTTGAAATACTTGATCATGACAAGTTTTCCTCAGCCATTTTCGGCTTCTAACCAACCATATTCGCCACTTAAATTTATTTTACTTTTCTTTCTACACTCATTTGATTCATTTTTTGGATCCAAAATAAATGATCTGCCAAGGTACTTTATGGAAAGATATATATGTAGTGATAAGTCATATTTTCTTATTTTCTTTTATCATTTTCTAATTTTTTATTATTTTCTCATTTGTTTATTTTAAATTTGATTCTTATTTTATGCTTTTCGCTTTATTTCTTTTAAATATGCTTCGTATATATACCTATTTATTATACCTGTTAATTGTTTTTTTATTTTGCCATGTATAAGTATTAGTTTTAATTATTAAATATTACTTTATTATTTCCATTCTTGTTAACTTTAATCCCATGTCCCAAAATGAAAAATAGAAATTACTCATCGGGAATATTATATGTATATATGACAATATGTATATATGTAATATGTTTTGAAAAAAATATATACTCAAACCATCTCAACACACCTATCTTAATTTTATAGATAATGCTTATCGGCTTGCATTATTTCTTTAAAGCACCATCTGAACATATATCATATACAGTTCTGCCGCAAATTCGTCTCAGAGAATATTTTGCTGCATCAACCCTATTTTCATCGTTCTCAGTAGGTGATCCGACCAAACGAAATCTTAAATTATATTATTTATTGATTTCGGATTAACTTTGGGGAAAAGCATGTTAATTATTAAAAATTAAACACTTGTATTAGATCATTTACTGAGTTTTTTTTCATTTTCAATGACTAGTTTTGAAAACTACAGATTTTTTCAACAACAGGTGATCATTTTTGTATAGATATTTAATTTAATATACTTATATCCTTCTTACGCGGTGTCATGTCGAGTGTCAATTTTAATTATGTTATAGAGAAATAATATCACTAACCAAATGGTACAAGCTAAAATTGTAATATCATTATGTTGTGGTGAAAACTGATTAGGATGGTAATAACTCACTTGTAATGAAGCTCGCAATGAGTGGCGAGACGTGGCTTGAGAGTGAGTGAATGACTGATGACATATTTAAACGCATTACTTGCGTGGTACCAGCGACTATATTATACATAATAAGTGTGAAATTAATATGTCATACAAAATTAACATGGAAAAGATATTTTTTTACGATATTTGAACTTACATACTTTTTTCCTTTGTTTGGGTTGGGATGTTCGGTTCCCAAATTTATATGAATGAGCAAGAAAAAAAATGTTTTGTTACATATTTTTCCAAGGAAAAAAACTTCGATAGTTCCCTAAATTTCATGATTGATAAGATATTGAGAATGTTATAATGTTTTGAAACATTCTCACGTACTTTTTTAATACATTGATTGATGCAAAGTGGAATAAGATGGCTCAATAATTTGAGGATCACATGAGGTTTAGTACTTTTAACATACAGAGGGGAATTTTCGTTACATTTCATTATCATATGAGGATGGTCTGTAATAATGCGCTGAAAATGTACATGGTTTTAAAATATCCCTCGCGCTGACTCTTTCGATTCACTGGGAACGATTTGATGATTTAGAGACAACATAAGTTTTTCATGTTGAAAAAAGCTGAAAGGCAGTTTTTTCAGTTTTATGAGAAAAAACGGGTATTTAATAAAATGAATAAAACTCTTTCCAATCTCATTTATTCAGGTTATGGTGGACTTCAATAGACTTAAAGACCAGATAGAAAGATGAAATTATATCAATTATCATAACACTGTGCACTGCATTAATTTTTATGTTCTTCCTAAACGAGCAAAAGGATATTTTTTCTCCTTTTTCAATATGCAGGACCAACTTACCGAAGGTTATACCTATTAAAAGAGCCTCCGCTAAATTGAACAATATGGCTTTGGACACTGATTTTTTGAAAGTTTTAGAAAACAATTTCTACCTGTAAAACGATTTTTTTTGTATTTTAAATTGAGATTAAAATTGAAATATCCCTCTTTTTCTTTTTGCGATTCACTAGAAGTTTTGTTTTGTTAATTCTTTAAAGTCTATTATATATTTAAGCACTATCACACTGAAAAATGGGGGAGAAATTTAGAAAAAGAAATATAATAACAATGACTGAGACATTCGGGTCTGCTAGACCGTACTCATATAGTCATGTGCTTTGCTATTTGAACACGACTAATTTGTACGTCTTTCGTTACGACATATGCAAATTGAGTAACTCACCCCGTATTTATTAGACATATTACAGTGATATCGTAGTCGTACAGGAGAAAGTGACCAAGTGCATTTTTTTATAAAAACGTGATCATTGACTATTTGATATATTACTAGCTTAATATTGCCCTGAAAAAAATCCCAAAGGATTTAAACCTTGAAAGTATAATATATTGACTTGTTAAATATGACTAACTGCATTCATGTTTATTATCTTTGCCAAGCAAAAGTGACTTAAATGGCCCTCCTGAACATTTTACGTTTTATTAGTTGGTCACTTTCTCCTGTACGACTACGATATATGGTAATATCTCCACAAACAAATGTATCAAGCTAATGCACCATATAAGTCAGTAGATTCAAAGAACAGAAGTATCTGCTCACCAAAACCTTACACGTTGCTTTTCTGATATAATACTCCATGCAAAATTAGATAGAAAAGATCATATTAAAAAAAAGTTGATCAATACTTTGAGGAAAACTTTGTGTTACATTTTTCAGCAGAATTTCGTCACTTTCACGAAATTTCCTGAAACTTCATTCCCTTGTTCTGAGGAAGAATAATCTAATCCAGGTATAAATAATTTCAGACGTGATAATTACTTTTGAACTTTTCAATTATAATCTCCCCTCTCGTTTACCATTTGCGCAGATAGTCGAATGAATGGCAATTCCACGTCGTCATTTCAATTATACTCCATTCAAAGTCGAACGTGTTGTATCAATATTATACAAGAGCCAGGTAAAATTGATTGTAAAATGTATCATTGTGAATGTGTTAATCAAACATTCACGGTGATATTTTTCACAATAAATTTTACGAAATACTTCGCAGAGATTTAAAATTTGAAAAAAAATAACACCGTTTGTGATATTGCGAAACACTGGCTATTTCAATAACTCAATTTATATAATCAAATTCTTGTGATATTTATTACAGCATAGTATCAGATAGATACAGTTTTAACCTGTTCTTTAAAAAAGCATGTTCCGGTTTTCCCATAGATTCCAGTTTCAGAGATTCAATTTTAGGGGCACTGCTTAGTCATTAATAAAAAAATAATTATAACTAACTAACTAAATAACCATCACGCCGCAGGGGTAGACAGAGAGAATAGAGCGCCACACCACTCTGTCCTTGCAAACGTTCTTCGCCTCTTCCACGTTCATGCATCTCCTCACACATACCCGCCGATTGTTACGACTCCTAACCTGACCACTTTCAAGTATTTGGCATACCAGATCTTACCATGTTTTTCTCGGTCTTCCTCTGCTTCTTTTTCCACTAACATTCGCCTCATAAATTTGTTTTACCGTTCTTTCCTCACTCATTCGTTCTACATGTCCAAACCATCTCAACACACCTTTCTTAATTTTATCGAAAATGCTTATCTCAGCTTTGCATTCCTTCCTTATTTCACTATTCGCACATCTATCATACATCGTTTTGTCGTACATTCTGCTGAGAGATCGTATTTCGACTGCATTCAGTCTACTTTCATCCTTCTTTTTCCAACTCCATGTTTCACTTCCATACATTAGAGTTGGAACCAGGACTCCGTTGTGCACTGCCAGTTTAGCTTCCACTGATAGGTTTTTATTTGCTATAACTGATTTCAGTGCACCATTCACTTTGTTCCCAGCATTCACTCTCCTTTCTATGTCTTTATCAATCTTTCCATCCAAACTTTTTATAATTTATAAAAAATAATTATTATTGATTTAATTGTGATTCCGTTATATTCATAAGTTTTATTTTTATTCATGGTGTAAATTATTTCGTTTTGCAAATATGATTTTTTTTAAATCTTGACTTGGTGATTTGAAAAAACCTTAATTTTTTTTATTGATTTTCCATAAATTCTAGTCCCAGAGACTTGCATATATTTGGACACATTTGTTGTCACTAACTAACTAACCATCACGCCGCTTCTCCGCGGGGATGGTCAGAGAGAATGACGTGTTTGAAATAGAAAACCACATTCTCTTCATAAATTTGTTTTACTATTCATCCATATTCATTTTGGTACGTTATTTTCATTGATTGATTTGTCGGTCTCTTTGTAGTTAAATCTATCCATATTTAATTTAAGTTATACTCAGTAAACAACACTACTTCTTAAAAATCTACTTGTGACGTAACTTTTTTTGTGACAACACATTGACAAAAAAAATGTTTGTGACAATTCTATTACACATAAACTAACTAATTAACTAACTAACCATCACGCCGTTTCCCCGCAGGGGTAGGCAGAGAGAATAAAATGTCACACTACTCTGTCTTTGCAAACATTATTTGCCTCTTCCACGTTCATGCTTCTCCTCATACATACCCACACACAAACTCTTAATTGTATAAGAAAAGTATAAGAAAAAAGGATAGGAATAGGAGAGATAGATAAGATGTGAAAAATTCATCTCAAATACCTAGGCCAATTGAAAATATATCTTTAATATTTTAATTTGTATGCATTAGAGCAAACTTATTAATACCCTTTTCCTACCGCACAAAGGACAATGTGTACATTGTTTGGCATTATGTCAAAATTGCACGCATAACTTCCGATGATAATACATTCGTCTCTTTGTCCATTGTGTTGGGAATACTTCGCAATCTTTGACTACCGACATTTATATAGATCAATATGAGATGGACCACAATGATAAGACGAAATGTCAGAATTGATTATAGACCAGTCGCTATGACATTTGATATTGGATTAATGTATAAAACAATTTTGGGGCTTGGTCATACCCTAAATTCAGAGTTCTGAACTCCAACCCTCGTTTGTTAGCCACCATCTTGAATTATGTATTAGTCTTGAATTATAGTAAACCAAATTATAGTACATAATTTAAGCTTTTCACAGTGTAAGTTTTCAAAATTTATTGTAGATATCTCAAGAAGTACTATAGACGGAGTGACTATGATGTATACGCGAAGGGAATATAGAAGTACGAATGTTTTCAGAGCTTACGACCGCCTTAAGTCATCATTTTATACCTACACTTGTGTAGGTATAAAATGACCATACTATTTTTTGACATCTCATCAAAGATGAAAAAGAATATGGAAGTCAGGGCATTTACGGGGCTGACGACCGTCATAGGTTGGTTTAAGTGATCACTTTACACACGTGTAACATTACCCAATTCTACCCATTATTGACAACTACACTACTCAAATTCTTGGAAGTTCTATATATATGAACCAATTTACATACCTTGTTCTTGAATCACTAGAACTTCACTAGAGACATCTATTGGTGAGATGAAAAGAATCTTTTTATTGAACAGAAACTCTTTTATTAGTATGTGAGGTCCGAATCCTGGATTATAATCACACACATGAGAAACGCCAGAAAATATCATTTTCATTTTTATTAATTAAGCTTATAATTTGATCAGTTAATTTATTTACAAGATTTTGGACACACTCAAAATTTTGTATTGACCATACTGCCTATAAGCGTATATCTCTATTGCTTTGATTTTGTTGAAAAGATTTATATATGTACCTACATGTATTGAATTTATAGCTGCCAAATCGTATGGTAATTGGAATGCCATGTATTAAATTAAATAGCTTGAATATTTTCTCAAAGTTAAAAGCATTTTCAAAGAAGTCATCTTATTTAAAGATATCTCAACAGATAAGGGGGTGTGGAGGTCTTTAACAGAGATTACGACCTCTCATCAACTGACGTAAATAATCACTCTTAGACGATTTTATCTCTCTTGTGCTTTTCTATGACGTTGAAATATAACTACGAACTCTGACTTGAAGTACCACAAACAAGACTGAAGTATTCGAAATGTAAATTTTCCATTGAAAAAAACTCGAAACGAATACATGCATTGCATACATGTAAAAAGAGGATGGTATTTTAAACATAGAAATAATAACAATAATACTTTGAGCACTTTAAATGTGGAGAAAATTACACAGTAAAACTATTATATTTCAACACAAGTCGAGGAAAATGTTGAAAAATTGCCTTGATGCTTGCCAAAATTAGCTATTGAACACTAAAATGAGAAATACTATCTAGATTGCGTTTGAATTTTAGCTAAATAAACTCTGTGAATCGTTGATATCGATGATTTTTAAGAATTCAGTGACTTCAGCCAGAAAAAATATATTTCTTAACATCAATTTCAACTCTTTAAATGCAATAAATACTCTTTATATATCAATCGAAATCAAACCCTTACCCGCACCCCAATGGTGCATAGGGCACTGTATCATATAAACGCAGTGTTATCTTAATCGTTCACACATGAAGGAAAGGTGCTCAGCTCTCAACTTCAGGTACTAGTCTAGGGTAACAGACCTCCAGAACGGTAGCCGAGCGTGCTGACCATTACACTACGGAGACGGACACCGACATTTTATATATAACAGACAGTTTATATATAAACTTTTATGTTTGTGTGTATATATTCGAACATATATGAGTTTCATTCTTGATAATTCAAATAGCCTCATGTTTATTTTTTAAGATTCTTTTTTAAATCATTCGATTATAAACAATTTATTAGATAGTAAATTATTCATCCTATGGATTATATACCAATAAATTGGGTATCTCAATATAAGATAAACATTAAAAAAATATATAATTATAATAAGTTATAAATAAAAGTCGTTTGTATACTCGTACAGTTGTCTCTATAAAATTGTGCAATATAAGGTTAAGGTCAGTTTTAAAAAAATCTGGATAACTTCAAAACACGCCTCAATGCGATCTTTTTTTCTAGAGAAGGTTTTAACTATCGCCTCCCTCCATCTCGAATAGGTTTTCCAAACACACTTTCCAGAAAATTCAATTTCATTTTGCGCTAGTTTATTTGGATGCGGAGCTAACTTGTAGACAACCGATTGGGTTTTGCAGCCGATTGGAATGAGGCGAGCCGGCTCTCCTGCAGTACACTTTTATCTAGAGCTGTCACGGACCAAGCACCTAACTGTCACACCACCAGTCGTACAGCAATGCGAGAAATGCAGTGTGACTGTACAGGAAAGGTGCTCTAGTCATTTATATATCACATTTTTAATTATAAATTAATAAAAAAGTAAATTTACAAAATTTTGGAAGTTAAAATCCTTGTTCACAAATCTAAGTTCCTTCACGTAGGAGTTATTTTTACATTTTGAGATCTCTGGGTCTCTGTTAAATAAAGCTTACTCAAATCAACCGTATATACTGCAGCGAACTCGCACATGTAGCAAGATATGAATTTAATATCAGTAAGTAAAATTTAATATATATATATATATATATATATATATATATAGATATATATATAAATATATATATATATATATATTTATATATATATATATATATATATATATATATATATATATATATATATATATATAAATATATATATATGTATATACATATATATATATATATATATATATATATATATATATTTATATATAAATATAAATATATATATATATATATATATATATATATATATATATATATATATATATATATATATATATATATATATATATATATATATATATATATATATATATATATATATATATATATATATATATATATATATATATATATATATATATATATATATATATATATATATATATATATATATATATATATATATATATATATATATATATATATATATATATATATATATATATATATATATATATATATATATATATATATATATATATATATATATATATATATATATATATATATATATATATATATATATATATATATATATATATATATATATATATATATATATATATATATATATATTTTTATATATATATATATATATATATATATATATATATATATATATATTATATATATATATATATATATATATATATATATATATATATATATATATATATATATATATATATATATATATATATATATAAATAAATATGTATAAATTTTTTGATTTAAACATATAACATGGTTGTCAATCATGGATATAATAGTGAATATTGCACTTGTATAATGTCGATATTGAAATGTTAAAACGTTAAATGTAATTAAAAATCTAAAAACTGCTATAGTTAATCACAAATTGTAGAAAATTCATTACTTTTAGTGACGTATGCGCTTTGTGTCATTGTGCTTTGAATTTACTATATTTTACACATTATGTTTTAATTTAACATCATTATTTTTTTTTTCACTGATATTTTTTTTAAGATTTGAACGTATCAATATACAGCCACCAAATAGAATTATTTAAAAAATCATGTAAAGATATTCTTTTTACTGCAGTGTAACTGTAATTATGATGCTAGCTTTGGAGTACAGTGTAGGTAGTTGTAGTTGCAATCAATGAAAGTGTAGAACGGTGTATCTGCCAACACAGAACATCCTTTGTTGATTACATTTACATCACATGGACAACATCGGCCTCAAGTATCCGCTTTCCATAATAATAATAATAGTAATATCTAGAAGGGTGATAGGACCAATCATTGGTACTGAAAAATTAAATGAAAATATAATTTGGTGCTGCTGTGGCGTAATTGGGTAGACGGAAATGACGTCGGGGTTTCGATTCCCACTAATCTCAAAATAGGTTCAAGAAAGAACTAAAACTAAACTAACTAACCATCACGCCGCTTCCCCGCAGGGGTAGGCAGAGAGAATAGAGCGCCACACCACTCTGTCCTTGCAAACATTCTTCGCCTCTTCCACGTTCATGCATCTCCTCATACATACCCGCCGATTGTTACGACTCCTAACCTGACCACTTTCAAGTATTTGGCATACCTGATCGTGCCATGTTTTTCTCGGTCTTCCTCTGCTTCTTTTCCCGCTAACATTCACCTCATAAATTTGTTTTACCGTTATTTCCTCACTCATTTGTTCTACATGTCCAAACCATCTCAACACACCTTTCTTAATTTTATCGATAATGCTTATCTCAGCTTTGCATTCCTTCAAGAAAGATTTATTTTCAAAATTATTTTGAGAAATAAAAAGACTTTGTTTTTTGATCCACTCACATAATGAGTGGATCAAAAAACAAAGTCTTTAAATTTCTCAAAATAATTTATCAATATGATCCACAAAGTTAATGCTTTCAATATTCAAAACCTTTATTTTCAGTTCATCGAGTGTTTATGATTTATTTTTCATAGTCAAGTCTCTAAAACAGAAGTTTTGCAGGTTATTTCATTTAAACAAAACAATATTTTTCTCCTTCTCTGTAAAGATATAAACTGACTGGCGCTGTTTTAACAGTTGGTCATATGTTTACCCTCTCCGTTTCCAAATAATTTTTGCCTCGGTGATAAAAAAACTTGGTTTTTCATATATAATCCAATGTTTTAAATTAATTACTTAAAATTGTAACTATCTTAGTAACTTGATTGTGTGAAACCTAATGGACCCGAGACAGCCGTGCCAGATGCGACAAATTTGACCAGGCAATCAGACACTTTACCCAGTAGATCGTAAACCTTTCTCTTATTATTATGGTTGTATTGTCTAATTACAAGCAATGCGTCATATACGTAACACCCTTGAGGTAGTATTTTACAAAATTGGCGCTATTACAATCGTACAGAATAATGTTTATTAGTAAACGTGTAAAGCTAATCATATATTTTACTACCAGTAGCAATTGATGGAATAACATCTAAGATAGTGCCTAGGGTAAAATTTTATTTTTTAATTAGTATGAATCATCTTTCTTCTCAGAATGAGAGTGACTCGTAAAAAACGCGAAAATTTCCAAAATCCTGCGTTTCGAGTAAAATCAAAAACACTTACAAAAAATGTTTAAAAACATGAGCTTTAAAAATATGTTTGGTACTGCACCATTCAAACGTTTATCTTTATAATTTGATCAAAATAAAGGTCTAAATATATTACACATATGCAATAGAGGACTCAAATTAGATTGCTTAGAAATATTAGAAATTAAAAATAATTTACAACTAATAAATACACAAGTAAATGTTTTGCTAAAGATCCGTTATTAAATATGTTTCCAATCACTCTTTATCCCTGATCCCTTTTGACTGTGACTGCCAATCAACACAAAAAAATAAAGCCACTTGAGATCCACCGAAGCTTCTTTCTCTAACCGTCAGAATATTTGAATTTTGTTTAAGCAGATAGTGTTTTAGTATTAATCAGTCTTGATAAAGAAGCGGTTAGCTTCGAAACCATTAGATATTGAATGGGTAATTAAGAGTTTAATAAAATATGCATAGTGATTTTAAAACAAAGTAACATTTTAAATATAAAATGGAAAATCGCAAAGTTAGTGCTTCACATATAAATTAAAATAAATAAACAATTTAATGGTGCGATACCGAACATATTTTAATTATCCGTCTTCTTACTAAAAGACATGTAATATATGCAACGTCCCTGATTTGTTAATATTTAAAATTCAGACAGAGCAAAAAGCCAATCATTGGATTATTACCCCTCATCTTCATTATCTTTAGACTGGATCTAGAGTATTGCATAGAGAATTGAGAACACATACAGAGTTAGATCACTTGTTTAATCAGTGGCAGGTTAATTCCCTAACACACATGTATGTATAATACTGCGCTGGGGAGATGTCACATATTGAGTGCGTGACAATATTATTTTGACATTTTAATATCATATTGAATAAGAAAATAGAGGTCTATATAAATACCCTGCAAATGCAGGAATAACAACTTGTCAAAGGTTGGTTAAAGCGAACACTTTCTACGCGTGTTAAATACACCATTCTACGTATGATTGACAACCAAACTAGTGAAATTTCGTAAATTGTAAAATCATCATTTAATTGACTTTTTTTTTCACAAGCACTTGGAAGTTCCTGGCCCAAAGTTTTTTAAAATATTTTATTTAGCTAGGACCTTCATAAAACGTACGTAGATGATGCCGAAAGCTCGCATAATTGAGAGTAATATTTAACTTGATAGAGTTAGTTTATCATATAACATCATTAAATAATGTGTTATACTGAGAGATATTGTATGGGATTTTAATACCGAAAATAAAAGCGGTTGAATACAAATTTTGTTGATAAATTAACTCTTTTCTTTGTATCTGAAATCAATAAAATTGTTTTCCGAATTAAAACATCTGATATGTTTTTAATGATTTAATTTTGTAAAAAAAGACATATGAATTTTGAATAAATTACTTTAAAATATTTCACCTTGCATATATGATTTGCAATTTTATTTACACTTTTGTGCGTCGAACACGGCTCCCGTGTCCATACAAATATTGTAGCCACGTGTTGACGGGAGTCGTGTTTAATAAAAATTAGGATTCCTAGCCGGAATAATGTATTTTGTAAGCATGAAAGAATACACTTATTCACGATGCTTAAATAGAAAGTAGAATTTGATTTTTTACAAAATTATAGGTTTTAAAAATCGTGAATTTTGACATTATTTGCGCCTTGAGAGTGCTAATAAATAAAAATGAAAAATAATTCGTGAATATTTTGACTTTTTTCATCAAAAAGCATTAGATATGTAACCCACAGTAATAGTAAGCATTAAATAAATTTGGTTGAACGCAAAGTTGTAGCCTAATGCCTGGGTCCCTCGCATCCAGCGAGCTTACATTATACTGTATATGTGATAAACGTCACGCGTTTCGGCTCTTCGTTTCTGAAATACGGGTAAAGTAAAAACTGACATTGTTAACTCTTCTTAAGCACCTCGTTTGGATGCAAAATGTCTTCTAGACCAGGGGTCGATAATCTGCGGCTCGCGAGTCACATATTCTTTAAGGAATTAGAGAGGGCTCTTTCTTTGACAAATTAAAAATGAAAAATTAAAAGAAATTTATAAATATTTTTTTTTACTGTATTCATATTCATTTGTTATTCGGTTAGGTAAGAATGGTGTCGTTTAAGCACATATGACCCCTTTTAAAGCCTTTTTTTTATAAAATGTGAACATTGAAGAGAAAATAACTTTTAAAACACAACACTAGTTTGATTAGATTTTAGTTTTGTGTTGATATTTCTTGATGAAACTACATTTTATAGAATAAAATAACAAGTACTTATTTAGTTTTTTCCAGATAAATATTTATGTGATAAAATCTATATTAGTTATTATTTTATTCTTAACTAGTTTCAAAAGGCTCGTTTGATAACAATTATACCTATTTATACTTTGGACAACCATTCTTATGCTCGGTAAATTAATAAATAATATATACATGATTACAAAAATCTCATATGAATGTACCTATGTACTGGTATGTTTATTCATTCGAACCCTTATCCGCACCCTTATGGTGCATAGGACACTGCATCATATAAACGCAGTGTTATCTTGATACACACAAAGGAAAGGTGATCAGCCCTCCGCTTCAGGTACCAGTCCAGGGTAATATTGAATAAATATTAAAGTGAAAAAATCACTTACATTTATTAGAACCCCCACTGGGAATCGAACCCGGGACCTCCAGAACGGTAGCCGAGCGTGATGACCATTATACTACGGAGGCGGACATTAACGGAGGCGTTTATTCATAGCGGACAGTAACCATTCACTTTTTAAAGTGTTAATACTGGGGTCAGTGATGCCAGATTCCCGTGCAATCGGTCTCAAGGGGTGTAAAATAATATTTTCAAACCTGTATGACATCAAATTATTTTTCGATATTTGATCAATTACTTGTGTGCCACCCACCATGACATATGGGATCGAAAACGAAACGGACACTGTAGGGAAATATGCGAGATCGAATATGTCGTTAGGTGGTGAAGACAACGAAGGAGACAATGGTATGCGCATTTGAAGGAAATAGTACCATCCAGATGGGATATCACATTGTAGTTCACGGCAAATCCAAAATATCATTAAAGAGAGCTGAGAATCGACATTGCAGGAGGCTAATCCCTCTAAAAAACAGGCCACAAGGCCTGCACCAAGCAGAAGATGGAAAAGATGATCAATTAAATTATTGAAAATTAAAAATTTGGTTCGTTTGGTCCACGAGGTTGCCGACCGCTGTCCTAGGCCAACTCCTTGACGGGGTATTATTGAATTGAATATTCAGCCCCTTGTACGAGTGCCTCTCGTCGGGATGTGTTATGAATATGGACCTAATGCCATTCGAATCACGCTCGACTTCATACTTATTACAATAGTTGTCATCTTAATGGAAATCTCTACTACATCGTGTATCTCCGAGTCGTTTTCATTTAGGTATCGAGTTTACAGATTATATCGGCTTGGATATAATGCGACAAGGGTCTTTATTATATTGCTGTATTACATTCATGACTATCATTATTAAGTATTATATAAATTATCTCAACAATTTACATTGTATGAGGATTTGATAATCTTTTATTTTTCAACGTTTTTTTTATGGATCAACGATGTATGAAAGCTCTGTAAATGCTCAGACATCCATATTTTCGTCATCTATGTTGAGACATCAAAAAGGGTGAAAGTAGACTGAATGCAGTCGAAATGATGTATGACATATGTTCAAATGGAGATATAAGTAAAGAATGCAATGTTGAGATAATCATTAACAATAAAATTAAGAAAGGTGGGTTGATATGGTTCGGGCATGTGAACCAAATAAGTAAAACAAATTTATGAGGCTAATGTAGATGGTAATAGAGGCAGAGAAAGACCAAGAAAAAAATTGGCATAATCAAGTTTTTTTTTTAATTCTTAAGAGGACTCATATGTTCTACATATCCAAACCGTCTCAACACTCCTTTCAAAATTTTACCGGTAATGTTTATCTCAAGTTTGCATTATTTCCTGTTTTCACCATTTGAATATCTTCAATCCATTCTTGAATGTATTCAGTCTAATTTTATCCTTCTTTTGCCAACTCCATGCACCACTTTCATATATATGAGAATAACTAAATATCTACACTATAATCAAAATTATGTCTGCCTCCATAGTGTAATGGTCAGCACGCTCGGCTACCGTTCTGGAGGTCTCGGGATCGATTGCCAGGGGAGGTCAAATAAATTTAAGTGATTTTTTCACTCTAATATTTATTTAATATGACCCTGGACTGGTACCTGAAGCGGAGGGGTGATCATCTTTCCTTCATATGTTATATGTTGATCAAGATAACACTACGTTAATATGATGCAGTGCCCTATGCACCATTGGAGTGTGGATAAGGGTTCGAATGGAAAATAAAAATAAACAAAATTAATTATTTTTTTACCAAGATTTTTTAAGCCTTCAACAACACATCCAACAATATTCGAAATTTCTCTATTTATCCGAGACCTACAGTGATTAACTGACGATAATTTCCTAAGAGAACGTCTAAACGTGTAAACGACCTTTATTTTATGAATGCAAATAAAGCGACACATTTTAATCAAGACACCCCCGGTGTAACTTTGAAGCGAGGGCTACTTTGAGACATCACCTTCCGTAAGTAAGAGAAAAGATTGGCTGTAAGAAATACCCGGCTCCATTCGTCCCATTAATATGCAAATTTTGTTTAGGATCCCCGGCCTTAGTTCATTTTTCTCTTCGGGACTGCGATGAGAAAAGTTCCGGTGAACGAACGCTGGAAGTAGCGGACCAATTTCACAGCTGATATGCGACAATCAAATTGAAAGTTTACAGGGAAACGCTGAAGAAGTTGTAAATCACCCCACTCTACCGAGAATTCAGTCTGAGGAAGCTAATCAGGAGAAAATTGTCCAGCTTTTGTATTATTATTTTTTTAAACCAGCAACAAAAATTCTGACGTGAATGTATGACTTTTCATTTATAATTATTTTCATAACAAAAAGCACACATTTTATATCTCTTTTTGTTTTTAAATTCAAAAGCTTACAAAAACGACACTGCTAATGTAGATACATACGGTAGGCAAGTATTATTATTTTTACAATGATTATAGAGAACACTTGTTTTTTACCACTTGAGTTTTATTAAAGACTACATGTTTCAGAAGTTAAACTTCCATCATTCAGGTCTGTATAATAACATGTATGATGTATGTTATAATGTATGTTATTATACAGACCTGAATGATGGATGTTTAACTTCTGAAACATGTAGTCTCTAATAAAACTCAAGTGGTAAAAACAAGTGTTTTCTAAAATCATTGTAAAATGTGTTACCACAAAGTTAATGCCGAAACAATAAATAGATTTTTTTTTATATGGGATTTTCATTATTTATTCACCGTGCTTATTTTGTAAAAGATTTATAGATCATTAACCGGATTTTTGTTTCTTCTAGCTAAGAAACGTTTTATTTTAATCTGTGTTGCGAATATGAGGGATAATCTAGTGTGGGTCAAACAGGACTTCTCGGCATTTTCTGATTCCTAGGAGGAAACCATGTAAAACTCCTGAAGTCAACAGACCTTCCGTTTTATCAGAAAAAGGTTTGGCATTTTGTGTCCTAGCTTGGTTTATGGTACCAATGTCCTTCACTATTTATTTTCATGATGATGATACCACCTTTCGTGAGAGTTCCTTGTGAACGATCAAATATGGATAAAAATAAGATATTTTCGAGATTTTTAATCCATTTTATTTTCATGTGTCAAAAGTCTACGTAAACGGACAACATATATGTCTAGATGTATGGATCTGAAGGGAGCTAGGAGTGTATGTCAGAACAGACGAGTGTGGCGTTGCGTCCTTTCTGCCTACACCTGTAGAGAAACGGGGCGATGCACAGTGGGGTATATTAGCGATCTGGGCGGCCAATATTATTTTTCGTTCTAAATCGATTCCAAATATGCCTTTTGACTAATTTATTGTACTATATGGAGTTAAAAAGACTAATCAGTAAAAACAAAATTTATTGAAAATCGTACAAAAAATCATTTAAAAAAATATTAGTCCGAGAAAGATGGCCATGGTTCCTCGTCCGGACACAGTCCTTCTTCCTCATCTGACGATTTTTCATTGCTATTTCTATTGAGTTCAACTGGGAACAACGTGGCTATGGTCTCTGTTAAAAAAGGTTTGCTTTTTTTACGAGGTACCAATCTCATTCCTGTTTTTTAAAGACAAAAAACAGTACGTAGTTCAGTTTTCATTATTATGCTGACTCATCTGAAAAGAGCGATTTCTTTAAAAAGAGCGAAAATCCGCAAACTTATTTCCAATTTATTTAAAAAAAGAGGGCTAAGCTATTAACTACATTCAAAAATTTTGCCGGGAAATGTTCGGAAGCACAACTAAATATCCTGAATTTTAAAAAAAAATAAGGAAAAATCCATTTCAAGGCACTTATTTAAATTAGTTTTATTAAAGTAAATATGTTAGCTATTGCAACTTAAATCTATGTAAAATAGACACTCTTACCTGCTCTATTACAATCCATTATTAAATTGTATACGCGTCATACAAAAAAATACTAATAATCACTGAAATGTATGCGTACTAAACGAACAGCGAAAGAGAAACATTTGAACGCACAATAACAACAACTTTGCGACTGACCATTAGATACGTGAGATGAGCGTGGGGGGTTAACAATTATTGTGTGTCATCAACAAAATGTTCTTTTTCATATTGCTATATTTTTCATACACCTGTGACAATGTTTTTAAAAGTGACTTTTGGCCGCCCAGATCGCTAATATACCCCACTGTGCGATGGTAGAAATAGTAATTATGTTAATGTTATGTTTTAGAAATATACATTATTAAGGCCCCTTATTAAAACCCCTTATTTTATAAAGTTAAAGCCTCATACCAGACACAAAATTTCAAATTCCCATAAGAATAATAATCAAATCAACTATTCATTAAAAATTTAAAACATTTTATAACATCTCTGATGTATAAACATTAACGTTTTATATGAGTATGCAAATCTAAATTTTGTATTCAACATTATCCCAATTTAAATCGAGGGTTTATATTGTGAAAAATTATCATTTTGCTGTAAATTATAATGTTGTTTGGTTAATAATTTCCCCTTTGTAAACCTACATATATTTTTTCCATAAGTACACATGAATAATTTCAAAAGCTCTGTTTTAGTAAAACGCTGCTCCAAGCTTCAATGAATAGATTGAACATTTCATTTTTATAACACTTAGCTTTTGTTCTGACAATTATTTTTAAAACTGCATATTATAAAATAAGACAACTTTTTTGTTATTTCTCTTTTATTTATTTGAACTGTGATAGGGTTTCGTAACGACGAAATTCACTGGTCAAATAAAATAAATGTGAAAAAAAACTATACAGTTGTTGTCTTATTATATAGAATTTTTATCTTTGTTTGATAATTTCTGGGTAGGTACTATTTTCCTTTCAAATGCGTGAAGTTTCATTTTCACTGACAATTTTAAATTCATCAAAAAACTTTGACTGGAACCGTGTTTTAGTTTCATCCTTTCACGACGAATGTCGTAAAAATAAAATCACAGACTTCTTTGGTCATCTTTTGACAGCAATGTTAATTAAATATTCTGACTTGACAATGCCTCATATTTAAATTTTACTAAACTTATTCTGTTTCTTTTTTAAATAAATTTAAATTGCCAAGACTTGTTTAGACATCTTTCGATTTGTTTAGACATTATGTAGATCAACGAGTAATTATATCATAGGTATCAGAGAGAAATTAAGAAAGATGGCTTGGGGATGTGAATGGAATAAGTGAAGAAATAATAGTGAAACAAATTTATAAAGCAAATGTGGTTGGTAATGAAAGCAGACAAATGCTTAGGAAAACTTTGTATAGTAAATTATTACAAATACTTGAAAGTGGTCAGGCCAGGAGTCGGAATAATTGGCGAAAATTTATGAGCGAAGATTGTTTACATAGAAAGATTAATATGGCGTTCTATTTTCTCTGCCTTCCGCTACGGAGACGAAGTGTGATGATAAGTTTGTTAGTTAATTAGTGATACAAGCAACAATGTTGAGAGCATCAAACGGACAGGAAAGAATATTTTTAAATAAACTCGTGTTTGTTCTTAAGACACTAATGAATACGTCTATTTTTGCATGATTGCTTAGTATAAAAACTATAATACCATCAAAGCTACTGAAAAAAAACATAAAAGCCAAAAACTGCCAACATGACTCTTCTCGTTTAAAATGTAAAATTCGCGGTCAGTGCGTTGTATTTTTTATATAATATAATATAAAGGAACACAATTGAATCACACTTTTTGTATTCATATTTTACTGTGTCATAATTTTAATTAAAAACGCACAAAGGGTTTTTGTAAACGCCCGACAAATGTAGCCCACACGAATATTATTTTGAATTACATTATGTGTCCTCGCAGAGCAATTATGAGCTTAAATGAATAAATGTGTAAAGAACTAAAAACAGAGCTTTTACCTTATTAAATATAACAATTATTGTGCTTTTGAGAACCTTTTTACAATACAAGAATGTGATTTCTGTGAATTCAGGTTTATTGTTTGTATATATCATAAATACAAACAAGGGCATAGGGATTTAATCGGAGTAGACAGTAAAATAACAGCATCAATACAATAGAGAAAAGAATCGTTTGATCACCAGAGTGTTTCCAATATTGTGGAGAAAATCCTTTTGGAGTTGTCTCTCCTAAATGAAATGTACATACGTACAATGTAAACAATATTGATTTAATGGAATTCAAAGGCTATAAATTAGCTAAAACTTTTTATTTGAATTTTACTTGGTAAACGCTACTTTACTATAATAATGGTATTTACCAAATAAAACTAAAATTAAAAATGGATACATACTCGTATAACCACAAAGTAAGTGCCAAATCAATTTATGAAATTAAAACATACATATTTAGACTTTTTGATTTTATTTTTAAATACTGATGGCCAAAAATTTGTTACAATCTTATTTTAAACTTATTTCTTATAAATTGGATTTTTTTTTCAAAATCACTATTAAGTACGACAACAATCATGAAACTGTAACATAACATTGTTTGGAATAAATATTAAGTTAATGATTTTGACTTTTATACATGACTTACATCAACAAAACAACACTTGTCACAAAACCCTTTTTTACGAAAAACAATTTAAAAATAATGTAAAGCGTAAAATACTTTTCACATTTTTTTTTAGGGGTTTCGAAGTTTAAAAGTTATATTTAAAGTTCTCACAGTTATATGAAATCACAGATAGATAACCTAAAAATGTATTTTTTAATCTTTAAAATTTTTAATGGCCAAAAAATACATTCTTCTAATAACTAATAAAAACAATTATCTGACTACACCCCTTATGCTTGTCCTTAAGGACAATCAACACAAAGTCTTTAAACACGTACCCATCTAAGTCTACAGGGGCGCAGCCGCGGTACAAAATTTAGCGATGGGTTTTGAAATATATTTTAGTGCTGAGGTGCTACATTCAAGTCACGTGCCGGGAAAATGGTGACGTAAAAATTGTGACAGATCCGACCTATTCCACAGTCTCATCTTCTTCGAGGACCAATCGGGGACTGTCTCCACTATATTTTTATAGCTGACGCGTCAGCAGTTTTTGACCTTTTTATATTTCGTTTCGTTAACTCGAACGGGCTGGATGGAAATTGATCCTATGTGCCACATGATGAGACTTAACAATTCTCAACAACAAAAAGTAAACAAATTGAATATTGTTTACTAAATTTAGTGAAGATTTTTATACACTTACTGCTTTTTTCATACAACATCACGAAAAACATATTTCATTATTATGACAAGATATTTATGTGATTTGTATGTAAAAGAGTTGTATAAGATTACCTTTTGTTTATCAATGTAAAAATGATTCGTTTTGAAAACTACACATTGATGTTCTTATAAAAATACAAATTACCATATATTTTTACCTGTTCATGAATTTTATGTTCTCGAAATTAGTCATGTTTACATTGATAAACTCAAAAAGTGGTCTCATACAAGTGATTTTCTTTACTTTTATAATTATTTGTGTAAAAACGATAATTGCTACATCTCAAGTTCTATTTAAATACTTAGTTAACAAAAGAACATAATCGAGAAACAATGAAGAACATCCTATTTTGCTCTATTTGACTATCAACAAAAAATGTTATTATGTATTATACATCATATAACGGAATGAATGAAAGGTAGGTTTATAATTCTGAAGCACTGCCACGTACGTATGAATATTTCTGTAGTACAATCTATTCATCTAGTCATCATTGCCTTGGCAATACATTAGTTCAAATAGAATTGACTGAATTGCCAACAGTCAGACGGTATTATATCTAGGAAACCTATTGAAATTCCGCTTCGTCTCTTCTTAATTGAACTGTCGTCTTTCTCTGGGGAATATAAACCTGATGTATCAATAGTCGTTATACTCCGAATCTAAGGCAAATTGTCTTAATTCATGTTCATCATAAAACTTGTTCCTTCGATGTATACGTATTTCAAATTATGTGTATTACCTACCAACAAATAGCTGGTAACCTTACAATTTTAATTACTTACAAATCTGCGAAGAAATAAAACTATTCTTGCATTTCTCATTTGAAACGATTAACAAATCCATATAAAATAATTTATATTTTTATATATATATATATATATATATATATATATATATATATATATATATATATATATATATATATATATATATATATATATATATATATATATATATATATATATATATATATATATATATATATATATAATATAAATATATATATTTATATATATATATATATATATATATATAATATAAATATATATATTTATATATATATATATATATATATATATAATATAAATATATATATTTATATATATATATATATATATATATATATATATAATATAAATATATATATTATATATATATATATATATATATATATATATATATATATATATATATATATATATATATATATATATATATATATATATATATATATATATATATATATATATATATATATATATATATATATATATATATATATATATATATATATATATATACATATATAATAGTTTTTTTAGTATATAATGGCGTTGCATATGAAATATATTGCTTTTGCCAATGTCAAGTTAATTAAATAATGTTACTTTATTATAAAATATGAAAGACTTATTATTATTAAACTGTTACTTTATTCCTGCTCGCCAGGATGAGATGGATATCTGTAGGGAGGGGAATAACGGGGCCAGAGTTTAAAAAAATGTTGGCATTTGGTCATTTATTGGGCAAACAAAGAATATATGGTTAAGGTCTTCCTCTTCAAAACGACACTCGCAAATGGGAGAACTTATAGTTGACGATATTTCAAAATAAAATTGGGGCTTGATTCGCATTGAATCGAATGAGAGTCCACCTTAGATTAGGTAGGTACGTATTACCTAGGGACCGATTTAAGACCATTTGTAAAAAGAGCACGTAATGAAAAGCGCGGTTTCACTGCCCATCTGGAGGTTCCGTGGACTGTTCGAACATTGCAGTACCCTAAATCACTCTCATACAGATACCCAACTTGATAGGTCGCAGTAACACATATATTTTACCAAATATATTAGGGGTTTAAAAAAATGGAATTAATATAACATTATAGGTTTTAGAAACGGTCACTAAAATCAGTGTAAGAAATAAAAAAATGAATTTTCTTTACAGTTTGACACTCAAAATTGGACGTTTTATAAATCAAATTGGACGTTAAATAAATCAAATTGACGAGCTTCTTCGAAACTCTTAAAGAGACTTTAAGAGAGGATACCTCTAAAACAGTTGATAAAAATTCACCTCTTTCTTTCGTATTTTTTTATATTTTTTTATGAAACGACTTTTTAACCTAAGCTACTTTAACTCAACTTGGAATCGTAAATCAAATTGATATTTTTCAAAACAAATCTATATAAAACTATTTTTTTTATTAAGTAACCAACCATCACAGAGATAATAGAACGCCTCACCAATCTGTCTTTGAAACAATCTTCACCTCTTCCACATTCATTACTTGACGATTATTCCGACTCCTAAGCTGACCAGTTGATTTATCAAATTAAAAATAATGCTGTTTTATCATTGATAATTAATATTAAGGTATGAATATCTTAACAACTGTCCCTATAATTGTTTAAACTTATAACACCTCCTCATACATACCCGCCGATTATTCCGACTCCTTAGCGATCACTTGCTTTATCAAATAAAAAATAATGCTGTTATATCATTGGTAATTAATATTAAGGATAAACATTTTGACAACTGGCCCTATAATTGTATAAACAATCGATTATAACGCCTCCTCATACATACCCACCGATTATTCCAACTCCCAAGCTGACCACTTGATTTATCAAAAAAATGCTGTTATATCATTGGTAATTAATATGAAGGTATAAATATCTTGACAACTGGCCCAATAATTGTATTACCTTTCCGTTATAACGCCTCCTCATACATACCCGCCGATTATTCCCACTACTAAGCTGACCACTAGATTTATCAAGTAAAGAATAATGCTGTTATATCATTGGTAATTAATATTAAGGTATAAACATCGTGACAACTGGCCCTATAATTGTATTACCTTTCCGTTATAACGCCTCCTCATACATACCCGCCGATTATTCCCACTACTAAGTTGACCACTAGATTTATCAAGTAAAAAATAATGCTGTTATATCATTGGTAATTAATATTAAGGTATAAACATCGTGACAACTGGCCCTATAATTGTATTACCTTTCCGTTATAACGCCTCCTCATACATACCCGCCGATTATTCCCACTACTAAGTTGACCACTAGATTTATCAAGTAAAAAATAATGCTGTTATATCATTGGTAATTAATATTAAGGTATAAACATCGTGACAACTGGCCCTATAATTGTATTACCTCCCGGCTGGAGCGCCGCAATAATGTTAATTTTCCCGCCATTCGCTTTTGCGAAATGTCGACGGGATTTGCGGTTTCCATTTAGGCCCCAATGTTCGGCGGGGAGATAAAAGAAACACACAAACAGCCTACAATAAAAGGCGGGTAATTGCTGCGATCGCCATCTTTGGGCGGGAAACTGGCCGTTATTTCAAAGAAACAAATGCTCGCGTTCGGTTTTTAAATTTTAAAGCGTTATTATCGCATTGTGGGGTAAGTTTCGGCAGCTGAAAAGCATAATAAAATACCGAATGGCGCCATTGTTATTCAACCTTTTTGTAAGTAAGTAAATGTTGAAACGAAATCATCTAAGCATTACATAATACACAAGTCAGATTTCTTTCAACGCATGAATACAATTCTTTTATAACATTTTTAGGTGTGTCCAAATCGTTGTTCACAAATCTGGGTTTCTCCATTTAGAAGTTATTTTTACATTTTGACATCTTAACAAAGACGAGTAAGAATACGGAAGTCTGGGTATTCACAGGGCTTATGGCCTGTTATCGATTTATCAAGTGAACACTTTACATACGTGTAGTATTACTATAAATTTCGATTTGTTATCAATCCCCTCAAAAATAGTTTTTTTCATACAGTAGGACCTCGGAAATCTGAATTAATTGGGGCTGTGGTCTGTTCGGATTTAATTATTCATTCATTTATTTATTTGGGTTAACAATAGCAAACTATATAAAAACATTAAAAGAATATATATTAAACAAGCCAATTATAGTTAACCACAGAAATACAAACATTGGTACAAAATGTTTGGAAAAGTTCAGATTAGCTTAGAATTTTCATTGAATTTTTCACTAATTTTCAAATACATTAGGTACATATATAGGAGATTACACTTACACTATAGTAGTTACTTTGTACATGCTTTTTACATTTTAATGAATTAATTTTTAACATTTCAATCTAATATTACAGCACTTGAATAGCTATACAAGTAGAATACTGTATACTTGATCAAATTTTTAACAATTTTTAAACAAAATTAGGTTATTTATAATACTTTGATGTAATAATACCATAAATTTGTTTTTTAATCTTTGCGCGTTTTTATTTATTTTTTTAATTTTGCTACAATGTTTTTCTTTAAAATCTTGCTCTCAGTTTATAATCAAGTGACTGAATTAGTGACTAATTATGTGGTGAAATCGTTTTAAAATAATTGAAAATTATGTTTTTTTACCTTTTTAACACATTACCGTGAATTAAAACAAAGTGGCTGCATGTTTCCTTTTAATGTTTGATTTTACAAAATTATTTACACAGTCCGTGATTCTCCTGTGCCCTTATTATAGGTATATGGCAGGAATATATTACGTGAAAAAATAAGACGTTAAAATAAAAACACTCATAAAAAAATCACCACACCGTTATAAAATGCTCACAGCGTTTGTGAAGCTCTTTCATCTTTTAATAAAATTAAAATAATATTCAAAAGAAATATCTGGCATTCCTCGCCTATACGCATAAAGCCTTCACACGCTTCAATAAAGCCACCCACCCCTAAGGATATTTATGATTTTGGGAACTACTTCGGTCGTCATAGCATTAGGGTGATAAATTAATGACATAAAACCTTTAAAAAAATCGGTGACATTTGTATTTATTTCGACTTTTTTATGGCATTTTTTTATGAATTTTTATTATTATTTATTTTAATTTATGTGTGCTTTCAGAATTTCGTTGTAAGCACGTTTGAGTATATTCTTGGAGGTCCGGGTTCGATTTCAAGGGGAGTGAAAAAAAATAAATATTGATTTTTCACTTTAGACATATAGACTATATGAAAGGCGCCGTGGCGTAGTTGAGTAGAAGCTCGACTGCAAATTTGGTGTCGCGGGTTCAATTCCCGTCAGTTGGTAAATAAATACAGAAAGATTTATTTTTAATTGGTCTGGGTGTTTGTGATATTTTTTTCACATTAACTTTCCCTATCCTTACTATCCTACCCGCAGACAAGCCTCTAAAAGAAAAAAAAATACTCAGAAAATGCACCTGAACAAGCGCAAACTTTCATATTCTTCTTCACCTATGTAAATGAAAAAAAACATATAAAATTACTGCTTGGTGGAAAAAAAACAAAAATATGAACTAGTATTTGGACATACTCAAAATGTCGATTTTTTTTGTATTAACGTGTCTCAACGTAATGAAAATATAAATTACGAACAAGCATAAAGCAGTGCATTGACACAGTGTTATCTTAATCATAATTTACATGATAGCAACTTCCTTTTTTGATGTACGCAAGATCCTAAAATATGCTTTACAAAAGCTTTTTCAATTGAACATAGATAGTTCTTGTGAACTCGTGTGTACAGCGTTATGAAATGAACGATATATGTAGGACTTACAAATTTTTAAGTAGTGTCAATCATTGGTAGAATGCTGAATGTTACACGTAGGTAAAATGATCACTTAACCTATGGTAGGTCGTAAGCCCAGAAAATACCCAGACTTCCAATTTCTTATCGATGTTAAGATGTCAAAAAATGTGCAAAAATATCGTTTTTACGAGTTTTCATTTCAACTGTAAAATCTAATAAAACAGAGACATTGAATGTGAATTTTCCTCACATTAAAATTATATTATACGTTTAAGTCTATTTGTATTTCAAATTTTCACATTTAACATCTTTTCTCATTTTCTTTTGTATTTTGAGAGTTGAAAATGACTTGTTTTACATGATTTACATAGTATCTAATGGAACTTTTTGCCAAGACTGATTAATTGTTTACCTGATCATCTGCCAAAAAAAACGAAAACAAGTTTTTTTTTTATAATTAAGTGAATATAATGTTCTGGGATTTGAGTCAACACTCCGTTAAGAAGTCATCATATTGTAGTTTTTTTGAAAAATATATGTCTTTTGAATTTTTCCACTTTTTCTTTTTATCCTCGGAAATGTAAAAAATAAGTTTTATCGAATAAAACGGAATAATATAATCAGTTTGAGGAGTTTTGCTTTAGATTATTTTGTTCTTAAGAAAATTAATCAAATTTTGAATAGTGTATGGAGGGGTTAATGAGCTTGGTATTCTTCAGATAAAATGAGAACCGAGATGTAAGGGTTTGAAGTAATGCAAGTGTTTTATTTTTATTTTATAATTAAAATATAACTTTGTTTTAATGAGCTTGGTATTCTTCAGATAAAATGGGAACCGAGATGTAAGGGTTTGAAGTAATGCAAGTGTTTTATTTTTATTTTATAATTAAAATATAACTTTGTTTTAATGAGCTTGGTATTCTTCAGATAAAATGGGAACCGAGATGTAAGGGTTTGAAGTAATGCAAGTGTTTTATTTTTATTTTATAATTAAAATGTAACTTTGTTTTAAAATTACTATAAATATTTTATTAAAACTTAATTTTAATGTCTACCGGTTAGCTTTGAATCACAAAGTTAGTGCTTCAAATATAAATTATATGTTTTTTTTTATTTGTTCATCCCTTAACTTTGGCCCTAATTTTTGTGGCACTCTCTTAGTTAATAGTACAATTTGAGACATGCGTTTTTTTGACCAGTACTCACAAACTAATGTTTGATTAATAACTGGCGAGAAAAGAAAGCTAATGATTACGTAATTCCCATTATTAGTCACGAATTCGATATATTTCTAACCGTTTTTTTAAATACATACCGGATACCATGTATAAGTTGCCCCAACTCACAAAACAACGAGTATGTTGAAGTTGTACGCTCAACAATCAACATTCACAGTATTTGAGTACCCTGGTTAACCAAATATTTTTCTTTGGGTTTAGCTAATTTGAAAGTATACATCAACAAGGCAAATATCTCTGTACGTGGTAGAATTTTTCTAGCGCTTTGACGTTGGAAACTTATGTGATGTTAGCTTCAGAACTCGGTGATGAAAAGCTTAAATTATTTTTGTTTCATGTTTTATCTTATTATATTTTAATAATTGTTGAGGCATTCACTTTGTGGTAAGGCATTGTAAATGAGAACACTTGTTTTTTTACCACTTGAGTTATATTTATTTTATCCCCCTAACTTACCCCCTCCCCTCCTAACTTACAGTACAGATAATTATTTATGCTTTAGTTTGTATTAATTTATGCTTTAGTTTTTGTCCGCCTCCGTGGTGTAATGGTCAGCGTGTTTAGCTACCGTGCCGGAGGTCCCGGGTTCGATTCCCAGGGGGGTTGAAAATAAATATTAGTGATTTTACACTGTAATATTTATTTAATATTACCCTGGACTGGTTCCTGAAGCACAAGAGTGATCACCTTGCCTTCATGTAAGTAATGATCAGGATAACACTGCGTCAATTCGATGCGGTGCCCTATGCACCATTGGGTGCGGATAAGGGTTATAAGTAAGTTAGTTATATTCAGAACCGAAGTTCCAAGAATTAGAGTAGTGTGGTTGTCAAACATGGGTAGAATTGGTGAATTTTACACGTGTGAAAATTGATCACTTAAACCAGCCTATGACGGTCGTAACCCCCGTTAATGGCCAGACTCCATCATTCAGACCATATTCTTCTTCTTCTAAGTTGAAATGTCAAAAAAATCTTAATCCTTATTTATATGAGGTATTGATTATTTTATTGACTATGTTATTCCTTATTTTTGACAGGTTTTTTTAATTTTGGGGGTTTTCTTTGAAGAAAACAAACCTTCTGACAAACAGACTTATGGTACGACCAATTTAAGAAGGCTTTTTTAACTGCGTCCGCCACTTAACTTCCATTTTATAACCGCGTATCGGAAATTTATGCAAAGCGGGGCGACGACACCACGTCGCCGTAAATACGAAATAAAACGTTAAAAAAACATCTAGTTTGCATTCGTACTAAATAAGATTAAAACGGAAAAACGGAAACCGCTGAAATACGGACAAATACGCAAACAAAGGTACAAATATCCTGAATTGGGGATGTTATTTACGACTTTTCCAAGTGCTGTATTGTCCATTTGTTTAAATTCAAATACATTTTTCCCTACTTTGCATAAACTTGCATTAACAATTGTGGTTTCATTGCTCTCAAGCCTGGATTGAACGTTTGTTTTCCAACAATATATGTGAATAGCCTGAGGCAAAAATAGTTCAACGCATTTTTAATTTATTTTCAAAATTGCTGTAGGAGAATGAACACCAGAATGAAGCTCAGAGCAGCACAACCATATTAGTTAATAAATTTATAAACATAAGTTGAAAAGTTTTATTTAGCTTAGGAGGTTTTTGTTTTTGCTTATTCGTAGAATTGAAGAATTGACATATGTTGACGGGTAACAAAAATATTTTCATGTCTTATAATCTAAAATCAATCCTAAAATCTATCATTTTATCTATTTATTTAGTGGTATTTTTTTAATGATATGCATTATAAGTAGTACCTACTAAAAAACTTGATTTTGATAAGGATTTATTCAATATGAAATACTTAGGTACAGTAACTAAAGCAAAAAATAAGCTCAAAGTTGAAGCTTTGTTGCAATTATTACATTGGCCATATTATTGAGCCGCAAGGTAGATTTTATAAACAATTTTTAGAAACAATTGAATTATTATCATGTTTTGAAATAAAACAAATATATTTTTCCCAAAAATATATCTATTTGGCAAAAATTTAATTTAAATCCAAGATTTATTTCAATCATTATCAATTATAACAATTAAGCTTTTTTCAATAATTTATGAAAAGTTATAAATTTTTGTTTAAAGTTATAAAATTTATCATACGTACATTTTTCACTAAAACACATTTATTTGATAAAAATAAAATGATTTTTTTTTATATGAACATAGACAGCAACAAAAAAAAACTAAATATACTATATTAACTGCTCAGAATTAATTCCACTTCTTCTTATTCGTTAATTTTTATCGTTCTTTTTTTTCGCTGTTGTTTGAAGTACCTATGTGTTTATCGGCATTTTTATACTATTTTTGAATTGAAAAATTGATTCTCGTAAAATCAAAATTTGTTTACTATAAATTCGCGCAAAGGTCAAACCAATTTACTATTTTTAATAAGAACAGACACGGTAATAACTCATCTACGAGAAAAGGATTGCGAAAGAAGCAAATAATAAACAATGATCGACCAGTCTCTTTTCTAGAATATTTACAAAAATATACATCATTATCTGGATGTATAAATTATTATGTTTTCGCAATTTCAAAATCAAAACAGTTTGAGGAACTGTGTTGATTCTAAGAATAAACCAAAGGGTGGTTCGTATTCAATCGTGACGACAT
>NW_028281535.1:55000-119926 GCF_059751285.1 Brachycentrus maculatus | reverse complement strand
AGGACCCAGCTCTAAAATTTAGAATTAGCTTCACAAACATTGTTTGATACGGAATGCATCAAAACACGTGTCACAGTAGATTTGAAGAAAAAGTGGTATTTACTAAGTAATACATTGATTAAAAATCCATGAATTTTGTTGTCTTCCTCTTGATGTTTTTGAGGAAGATCCCTGTAAATCGCCTAGTTTACTATATGATCAGACACTCTGCATCCTACGTGGCCATTCCAGGGTTTAAAATTAATAAATTTATTATTTATTAAATCAGACATTAGTTTATTCACCCAACGGATGAAATGTCAATTTACAGTTGTCTCAACTTGATATAAAACATCTATCATTCCTCTTTATATGAAAGAAAATGGAAGTAGTCTGATCATTCCAGGGCTTACATCCTGGCATTTGGCAGGCTTAAACAATCGCTTTAAACAATTGTGTAACGTTCACCAGTCTGTCCATTATTGAACATCTTATTGCACTATTCCTTGAAACCTGTATATTTGCAATAGTCTAAGAACATTCCACATATCGGTAAGATTTTCGATACATTCAAACAGATTAAGCTAAATAATTTTTCAATCAAGTTTTCAACCTCACCTATATATAAATAAATATAAGAATTATTCCACAATGGTTGGAACCCTCAGCCATGTGGAGTAAGGGGAAAATAATAAGAAAATGATTTAAAAAATTCTTAAAGGGATTGTATTTTGACCTCTAGCAATCGAACTTGGGACCTCCATAACAATAGTGAAATGCGTTGACAATTACCACAGAAATTTTCACAAAAAAACTACCTCACACATACATACATAGTTAAAACCTAGAATGAAGTTATTCTAAAATCTCCATAAATACCGATAACAAAAAGAATGTTTAGTATGCATACTCGTACAAAATTGGAAACAACACACAATGTGTTTTGTTTTACAAACTCTGAGCAAAATACCCTGGACTTTTTGTGGTCTGAAGCAAAACAATTTTGTACCTAAGTAGAAATTTAAGGGTGCTTGTAAATAACCCGCTCCACCCCTGACTAAATGCCTTCTAACTCTGTACGATTTATAGAAAACACGTTTTCGTAGAAACTTCGAAAGATCTATACGTCGACGATTCATTTCTTTTCTGACGCTCATCGGTCAGAAAAAATAAAGCGATATAAAAGAGTTCATCAGAGATATTCCTGTAGCGAAAAAAGACATCGAGTTTAAGTAATGAGGGTTGAAATGTGAAAAAAACCTTTTGGTTGTAAATTTTCTTTTACAATCACAGCAACCCTCGGGAAAGGGAGAAACGTTATTATGTCCGTCATTAAGATGTTTTAGTGAGATAAATCAACACAATAGATCCTTTCAAATTTCATATCCTTTATC
The DNA here is from genome assembly GCF_059751285.1 of Brachycentrus maculatus. Taxonomy (NCBI): domain Eukaryota; kingdom Metazoa; phylum Arthropoda; class Insecta; order Trichoptera; family Brachycentridae; genus Brachycentrus; species Brachycentrus maculatus. The sequence continues at coordinate 118,553 of NW_028281535.1, read as the reverse complement.
CATATTTTTTCTCCGTGAATGGACGAAAAAATATATTGCCTGACTTGCAATTTGTATTTTTATTACTAATATGAGTTTAGGTGTTTGTTCGTGATGTTAATTAGGTTCCATCCTTCCGTTTGGGGCTGAAAGCCTTTGAATTTATTGACTTATCACGGTTTTTAAAAATAATGATTTAATCCGAAGCTTTCTGTGCTTTTCCCATTTCCTTGTCCAGTAATAATAAAAACGGATTCAAAGATAAAACCTTTGTTCAAATTTAAATTTTGGTGTTTGCATTCATACATTATTTAAAAATTTCTTAATTAACTTCAATTGAAAGAAATAAAATATAAGCAATTATTGGTTCTTAATAAATATTTAAAAAAAATTATAACAATACCATTCTCTTGGTTCTTTTACTTTTCTTCCTCAATTCCTTACCTGATTCTACTCGCGTTGCTTTTTTATCAAAAGTCTCATAAATATACAATAGAACATCCCATTTATCTTTTAGTCACACTGTAACTAATCTTTTATTTTAAGGATGAAAGTAGACTGAATACAATTTAAGTTAATTCTCTCAGATGAATGTGCCTCAAGGTGATGTATGTTATATGTTCGAATGGTGATATATGGAATGAATTTAAAGTTGAGATAAGCATAATCGATAAAAAAAAACATTCAAAACGTATGTTGACATGGTTTAGGCGCGTGAAATGAAATTAAAAATTTATAAAGCTAATGTGGCTGGTAAAAGAAGCTAAGGAAGACCCAGGAAAACTTGGCTTGGTCGATTTAACCGGCGTGTATGTGGAAGATTCAAATATTGTTCGCAAAGATAGATTGGTGTTGCGTTATATTCTCTGTACCTATTAGCTGAATGGCGGTTGTATATATATATATATATATATATATATATATATATATATATATATATATATATATATATATATATATATATATATATATATATATATATATATATATATATATATATATATATATATATATATATATATATATATATACATATATATATATATGTATATATATATATATATATATATATATATATATATATATATATATATATATATATATATATATATATATATATATATATATATATATATATATATATACAATATGTTTATAAATTTATCTTAATCAACCTTTAAAATTACCGTATTTGAAGAAAAATATATCTGAGCTTATAAAGTAAATTCCGTCTTTATATCAAAACCGTATTTTCCATAATCCAAACCACGTCAACGGCACCCCATCAAGTTTACCGCTTTTCTCAGAAATTTATGCAGAAGCACATGGAGCTTTTGTAATTCCCACACTTCATTTATTTTTTTAAGAGATTTATGTTTAATCCACAACAATGCTTAATTTTGTACATTTTTAAAATTTATGTTGCAATTGTTCAGCCTCCGTTTCCTAAAAACGAGTCGTTTCTTACATCTGAAAACAGCGCATTTTCAGAAAGCTTCTCCATCACGCATGACTTTATGTCTCAACCTAGAGTGATATTTCACCCGAAATTTCATCTAAATCCCTCCCCATACAAACTCAAAGTTTTCAAGATCTTTCATACATAAAAATCCTATTCTGAAAACTTTGAATAACAAACACAGCCTTCGCGAGAATAGTTTTAAGGCTTTTAGAGACACGCGTGGAGGTAACGATGTCATTAGTTTCGCTTCAAGTTTTGGGAAGGAAAATATTTCAAATTTCGACAATATTTATTTTTCTGGTTTGTATTTTCTTTGTGTCGCTGTTTGACGGCATCTCAAGCATGTGTTTCTCTTCACGACAGCTTTGAAACTCAGCATAACTGTGGTATATAACAACTATGTTGTGTGCCTTTAACATAATAAAGCGAATATTTTTTACAAATCTAGAAATTCAAGTGTACAAAAAACATGAAAAATGATTCAACCAAAATTAAATATAGTTTAAACGTAAAGATTTATAGACATCTCAGCATAACTGAAGAAACTGATGAGATAAGATCATGGTAAGTACAGTGTAAGTCTGGGTGGAAGTCAGATAATAGCCCTTACAATCTGTCATTGGCTGGTTTAAGCGATTTTTCATCGATTTATTTATAGGAAAACCAACAGATATAAATACAACACAATACACAAAACAATTCACACAAAGCCAATTACAGGTCGTTACAAATAGATACATGATACATAAAAGTGAATACTTTATCCAATGCAATTTTTGAATAACCTAACGTTCATATGACTCTGAAATCTAGCTTTGGTTTATGCAACACCGCTTATCACGGCCCTACTCAGGCTTCAACTTAATTTAAGTTTTCTAGCCTTTACCTACGCGTGAGTGGATTGATATTTCATGTATTATATTCATAATTCTCATAACACTCGCATTGTTCGTGGTGATTGGCATTCACATCTTTCAATTTCCGAAAATTTTAAATATGCTTCAAGTGACGACAACTCTCCATGTTTCATTGCACATATCGCAGGCTCGATTAATAAATGAATTTTGGTAGGACTTTGTGTGCAGTTTAGGGATCTTATGTTTTTATTTCTGGTCTGTGCTCCCGTATATATTTATATATATATATATATATATATATATATATATATATATATATATATATATATATTTATAAACATATATATATATATATATATATATATATATATATATATATATATATATATATATATATATATATATATATATATATATATATATATATATATATATATATATATATATATATATATATATATATATATATATATATATATATATATATATATATGTATATATATAAATATATATTTATATATATATATATATATATAATATATATATATATATATATATATATATATATATATATATATATATATATATATATATATATATATATATATGTATATATATATATATATATATATATATATATATATATATATATATATATATATATATATATATATATATTTATAATTAATAAAGGGTGCCTTTAATGAAGAAAGTAATAAATGTAAAAGTGTTTTTAAATACTTAATATTTCAAGTCTTTTACAAACCATCTATGCGGATAATTCAAGGTTTTTCATTTCCCCATATTTACATTAAAGTATTTCAAATTCTCGACAGTTCCTTTTTTCACTCTGTTTTTTTTCAATGAAAAATAAAAATTCAATTCTTGTTGTACTGTCATGTACCTAATTGTTTGTTCGGGAAAATTTCGGAACCGAGTTACACCCAAATCTAATTTAAATCCTGCAGACTTTTATTGAAAGGGACATTTCAAATTTTGCTGTTACACGTAATAATAATACGTCCTTGTAAAGTGTGTTTGTTAATTCTGTTTGTTTTCTGCCGTATATCATAAGCACTTACATGCGATGTTTTTTTAAGGAATAAAAGTATCTGAAAAATCATTGTATGTATCTGAAAATATTTTGTACCGTACCTTAATCATCAGTTCATATTATCTTATCTTGAGAATCTTTTGTACCGTACCGTAATCATCATTTCATATAACCTTATCTATTTCATACACCGGCTATAAGTAGGTGTAATCATCATAAAACATAACAAACTCTACAAAAAGCTTGTTCAAACACGCAACATCACGTTAACTTGTTTGAAAAGCACCATTATTTAAAACTGACGCAAATTAAGATTGAAAACTGATATTGATAAATCGCTTTACTGGTCGTTAATTGGTTTCCGACCCCTGCAGTATTGTTGTTAGCACGTGAAAACCCCTTACAACACACACGTTAAAATTTAACTCTTTACAAAATTATAAAATGAATACAGTTAACACAAAATTCAAGAACGTGTGATTAGTGATAAAAAAAATTAAACACTCGAATATACCACTTAATGAGTATATTATCAATATTATTAATATTTAAAGCATTTACTTTGTGGTTAGTCATTTTTACTTATTTATTTTTTTACAAAAATGTTAATAAAATTAGTATATAACCACTCACCGAGATTTTTACGTCTACCGGTTTCGAGACGTACCCGTCTCTTCGTCAGGACAATCACTAACACAGCATGCAAACAATACTACCCTTCACCACCATAGCACCATTTACACACTCAAAACTACACAAAATGTCTAACACATGCGATTTTTGGTCGACCCGAAGACCAACATGCACTATAGTTTTCAATACAGACATGCGTTACGAGCCGAGGTTAAACGTATATTAGTTTTATTTATATATATATACGACTTAACTCAACTTAATGAGTTTTATTTATATATATATACGACTAGTTTCGAAAACTTAGAGATGTTTTCATCTTCTGGTAAAATGTAAAACTGTTTTAAAATGTTTTCATTTTTACCAGAATATGAAAACTACTGTAGGTTTTCGAAACTAGTCGTATATATAAATAAAACTCATTAAGTGGTATATAATTTTTTTTAATAATCAACATGTCATTATACAAAGTTAATTTTTGCTAACAAACTATTTTATTAATAAATAAATCGTAAAAAGCATATGTCAACATCATTATCAGTATAATCGAAACGCAAACATTTAGTTTTTTTAGCATATTAAACGTTCCATTTTTTCAGAATATCCATTTTTTGTCTTGATATTTTTTTAATATGAAAGAAAAAAAAGTATTTCCCTATTATAAAAAGGGCCCTGTTAAATTGAATCACTCATGCGTTAAACGAATGTCACTCACGTCAAAAAACCTACATATTTTTTATTTAAGAAAATACTTCAAACGATTGTTTTAAGACGAATAACGGAACAAAGTTCAATGAATCTTTAAACAAAAATTTTATACAACAACAAAAACTAGTATAGAAAAACATGATTTTTTTCATATTCCCATCGACTTATCTCAGACCCTAAAATAACTATAAGCTTTGAAAATTATTGCTTATACAAAAAATAGATTTCTCGAAAATCTAAATCTATAAATTATATCTATTTTATGATAATATTTAGTGGTATCTGTTAGGCTGTAAATATTTATACTACATATGTATTGAAGAGGCGAATTATTTGCAATACTTTGAGTGTGTCCAAATACATCCAAATACCAAATCACTATTTATAGTTGTTATTTATCATTTTATGTAAAATAACTCCTATGATTGGAGTTAATCCAGATTTGTTAACAAGTATTTGGACACACTCAAAATGTTGTAAAATAAAATAACTGGTCAAATTATAAGCTAAAATAATAAAGATGAAAATGATATTGTATGGCGTTTATCATGTTTGTGATTAAATTCCAGAATTTTACCTCACATACTAAAATAGGAGTTTTTGCTCAGATACAAGTTTCTTTTTATCTCACCAATGGATGTGTCTAGTGAAGTTCTTGTGATTCAAGAACAATATTTCGAAATTGTTTCAAATGTGAAGAAGAATTTGAGTATTGTGGTTGTCAATAATGGGTAGAATTAGTTAATGTTACACGTGTGTAAAGTGATCACTTAAACCAGTCTATGACGGTTGTCAGCCCAATAAACGCCCAGACTTCCATATTTTTCTTAATCTTTGATAAGATGTCCAAAATAATATTATAAAAATAACTTGAATTGGAGAGAATCAAGATTTGTGCACAAGTTTTTGGGTACATTCAAATAATATTTTATCTAAAGATAGGCAAATCTTTTAAGCATAAATGTTACCCGCAGAATTTTGCATTTTTTTGTAAACTCGACTTAAATGGATCTGGCGGATTTCGAAAATAGGCGACACTTATATTTGTCTCATTTTATACCATTTTGTTCATTCAAGGTTTTTTCTCTTTCCTAAGTACATAAGAGTATTTATCTTACAAAAATATGTATGTATTCCTTTCTTGTGTCGTTAATAATTCATAAATAAAAGACTGAACTGTGGAAAGTGTTTTATGACCGTGTAAATACCGGGCAATTTATGAGCAAAACCATTCTCATTGAAAAGTGAGTGATTTATTCCCTTTTGTCAATACGTCCTTCGTTTACTTTCCATACAACTTTACAATAAGAAATTGGCTGGAATTTTGAGGCCCTGAAAATTTAATAACCTAAAGTTTCAGCCACATAAAAGATGTTTGTGGAAATATCCAGCCTTGGTCATTCCTCAATATCGTCATTGTACTTTTAAAACATCCATAGCACACTTTTTTGCAAAATAAAAAAAACGTGACCCTAACATATTGTCTGCCTCCGTAGTGTAATAGTCAGCCCGATCGGCTACCGTTCTGGAGGTCCCGGTTTCGATTCCCAGGGGGGTCAAATAAATATAAGTGATTTTTTACTCTATTATTTATTCAATATTACCCTGGACTGGTACCTGAATCGGAGGGCTGATCACCTTTCCTTTGTGTGTTAACGATCAAAATAACACTGCGTTTATATAATGCAGTGCCCTATGCACCATTGGGTTGCGGGTAAGGGTTTAAATGAAATGAATGAATTACATATTGGTGTTCTATAATTTACTAATTTAGCATTAATTTTGTAGAATGACATGTTGATTAAATAAATTTTAAAAAAAAATATTTATTGTACCACTTATTGAGTTTTATTTCATTATGAGCTCATTTCATGAGTCACATGAAAAGTGAAACTAACGAACAAAAAAAATTAGGAACATATAGATGTTGGTAGATAATAATGGTGACGTATTTTGAAAATTAACGTTTTATCAGAATTTTAATTTTTATGTATTTCTATTTTTTTCCTTAATTGGTCATGGCTAAAATAATTTTTAAAAATTAGAAATGGTGCTCTAAAAAAAAATTCAACGGGAAGCGAGAATGAAAAAAATCCTTTGTGTCACTTAGGAATTTCCAGACGTGCAGCAACGAAAATACATGTTTTGATTGAATATCGTTTCACGAAACTGTATATCATAAAGAAAAAATATCCAATAATATAACAATTCGTTTTGTACTTCAATGCTGCAAAAAGTTATTGAAAGAAGTCCATACAATTCTTTTTTTTCTTTCTTGTATTTTGTATTAACCCTTGGATAACCTTTATCATCGGAAATTCAAAATGCTTACTAAGAAAATTTTCTGCCATTTTTATTATTATTAATCTGAATTAGTCAAAACATTTTCTTAGAGCTTTCTTACATGTAAGTAAATACACAAAATCATCAATTTATTAGCTGAAATATTCCTTGGAATTCTGCGAAAATATTATGTTCTTGCAATAAATATCGATGGAAATAATCAAGTTACAATAATATGAATAATTTTGTTTGTGGATTATTTAGTTTGAGGATTAAATTTTAACTAACGCCTCTGCGATAAGAAACTAATATCTCATTACAAATAATAGTGGGAGTAACCGTATAAAGACAAATTAACATGGAAAATTACATTACTAGATATTTTAAAATTTATATTTTATTGTACTAGTGTATAGATACCAATACAATACTCCATTATATATATATATATATATATATATATATATATATATATATATATATATATATATATATATATATATATATATATATATATATATATATATATATATATTTATATATATATATATATATATATATATATGTGTGTGTGTGTGTGTATATATATATATATATATATATATATATATATATATATATATATACATATATATATGTGTGTGTGTATGTGTGTGTGTGTGTGTGTGTGTGTGTATGAACATATATTAGGGATTTCAAAAGGATCATACTAATTTCGAATATTTCTTCTTTTTTTTAATCAGATAGTTTTTTTAAAATAACTGATTATATTACACAAGCGTTCAGACTTTCATTCTAAATAATTACAATTGTATGTAAACAAAAAAATGTTTAAAACAGACGACAAACATATTTTTTTCCTAAAATATTTAATTTTATACACACTGTCCAAATAATAGAAATTGCATTATGCGGTATACAAAAAAATATTTAATATATCTTGTTATCCCATCCCACAAACAATTTCTAAGGCATTTAAAACGAGGACCCCGATACATAAAAAACTAAGTATCAATTTGCTAAGAAAACAAACTTTCATTTTATTAATTGCCTTATTAGGACTGAGGTTGCTACGTCAAAAAAGGTACGGCGCAAAATAATTTTACTTATGATAGTTCGGGGGTAGAAAAATACAAGCGGTCCTCGGCGGTAAAGCCTCATTAAGGCTGTAATTAAAGGGGCTCTTTTAATTTATACGAATGGGTACACCCCCAAAACACCAGTCCAGTAAAACGAAATTAACGTCTAAAATTCGGGCGACCTCTTTTTAAACCAAAACGCCGGCACTTGTGAAAAAATTGCCGCTTAAAAAGGCGATTTGCAACGCGAGAATGACAATTATAAACACAATTTAGGCCCGCAATTAAACTTATAAAGTTGTGAAGATAAGCAGGGCATAATTACCGCGGTTAAATGTTGTTTAGAGGATAATTTATTTAAATAAAACTTTGTTCTCCCATCAGCGTTGCTGACCAAAGGAAAAAAAGCCCTGAAAAATAATACAATCCCCGAGGCAAAATGGGAGTATTTTATAAGGGATGAAAAAATAAGGTACCGTATAAGAATCTTCGTTTTCTGTTTTAAACTGTTTTAATCACTGAACATTGAATAAATCAATAATTTAAATTACCGTTTATCATTAAAAGATTTTATATTAAGCAAGTACATGTTGAAAATATTTTTTATGCAAATATATAAAAAAAATCATTAGATAAATGTTTTATTACGACGTATGTACGTTTTACACAACTTTGCATTGAATAAAACACGGTTTGAAATGTCTATTTTTTATCAATTTATTTTATGTAATGCAAGTAAGTACATGTTGAGAATTTATTTCATATATAAGTATTTAAAACAATCCATAAGGTAAACATCTCGTCAGCAAAATGGAAGATTTCTTATAAAATTAAAAAGAAAACATCTACGTTTTTCAAAACTTTGATGTGAATAAATTAGTGTTTTAAATTGCCGTATATTATTCATATACAAAGTACTTATATGGAATGAAAGTAGGTACATGTTGAGAATTAATTTGATACCCGAGTGTATAATACAATATTTTAGGCAGACTTCTCGTTAGTTAAATGGATGGATTTTTTATAAAGATAAAAAATAAATACGGTAAAAGTACGACACGTACGTTTTTCACAACTTTGCATGAAATAAATTACTGTTTTGAATTGCCGTTAGTTATTTGTTTTATTAAATTTAACTTTCTCTTCTTTTTCTAACCCTTATCTGCACCCCAATGGTGCATAGGGCACAGCATCGTATAGAAGCGGTGTTATCTTGATCGTTAAATACACGAAGGAAAGGTGATCAGCCTTCCGCTTCAGGTACCAGTCCAGGGTCATATCAAATAAATATTAGACTGAAAAATCACTAATATTTATTTTGACCCTCTTGGGAATCGAACCCGGGACCTAGTAGCCGGGGATGGTAGCCTAGTGCGCTAACCACTACACTATGGAGGCGGAGAATTTTATTCAATTTGACTACATGATGAATATTAAATTAATATACGGGTAGATAAAATAATATTTTATGGAAATATCTCGTTAGAAAAATGGAAGTATTTTTATAAAGATGAAAAAGTAGGTACCGTTAAAAGACGATATGTACGTTTTTCACAACTTTGCTTTAAATGAATTACTGTTTTAAATTACCGTATGTTATTTATTTATTATATGGAATGTAGGACTAGGTTGAGAATCAATTTTATATGTAAGTTTTAAAAAAATATTAGTTAAATATCTCGTTACCAAAATGAAAGATCTTTATATAAAGATAAAAATAAAGTACAATAAAAAGATGACATGTATGAATTACTATTATAAGTTGACGTTTAATGGTGAGAATTAATTTTATATACGAGTATAAAAAACAGTATTTAAGGCAGATTTTTCGTTAGGAAAATGGAAGTAATTTTTATTAAGATGAAAAAATAGGTACCGTAAAAAAACGATAAGTATGTTTTTCACATTTTGAATGATTTTTTGCGGGTAAAGTTATTTTTTTAAATATTTTCTAACGGAAAACGTATTTAACATGATAAAATAAATTAAATAACACATTGTTAATGTAAACATGAGAGATTTGACCGCCTTAGTTTCGTAGCGCAGTAGATATCGCAATTGACTGCCAAGCTGGTGGTTCCGAGTTCGATTCCATAGGGTGTCAAAATAAATTGAAGTTTATTTTGTTCTAAAATGTATTTAATAAACCCTGGACTAAATAACCATATATTGGATCAAGTAAGAAGACGGTCAATTCCATATATATATTTCTTTTCATACCAATAAAAAAACCTTTCCATTCACAAAATATATATTGTGAGGTAAAAAAGGCTGTGTTAATAGTAAACGCAAAGGGGTGGGGTTAATGGAACCAATGGCAGCTTGCTTAATATTTCTGGTTCACTCTGTAGAAAATAACCGATACAAATAAAAAAACCTTTTGTGGATAACTAACAAAGAAGAAATATGTAAATTGGCCAGCTTTACCCGAAATAACGGGAGTAAGGGTTGCTGCGAGATGGTAAGGGTTTGTGAGGTTGTATTTCTTTCTCCCTTTGTGATGTTTTGTTTTGTTTTTATTATTTTATTCATAGTTTAAATTGAACGTTTCCGCGCGGGTGTATTAAAGGAAATATTTGTTTAGTTTAGGGAAAAGATGAACTGTGCAAAAACGTGGCTTTAAACGAAATAGATATTTATCGATTATGCTTTTTTTTAAATAGGAAATGGAATGATTTGAAATTAATGTCAGTAAAAATATTTTTTCATTAATTGATTAGGTAGTAATTTTGTGGTAAAATCTAACTTATTTAAGTTGAGTAGTAATATTTGCTATGTAAAACTGAAATAATAAAAAAAAAATTGATGCGAGATGGTGAGGGTTTGTGAGGTTGTATTTATTTCTCTCTTTGTGTTTTTTTTGTTTTTTTTTTTTGTTATTCATAGTTGCTATTATTCATAGTTCATATTGAACTCTTGTGCGCGGGTGTATTTAGGAGATATTGATTCAGTTTAAGGAAAAGATAGTAAAAATATGAAATTGAATGATTTGAACACATCGCTCACTCCTTTCAAGAACGTCATAAATAAAAAAACTTGATTTTTCAGGAGAACGTATTTAAAGTTAAGAAATACAATACAATGTATTAAAAATAAATATCAAGCCACTTATTGAACTTTTTACTGTGCAACAGATCTTTTTAGGTAAAATCTGAAGGTTTTTTTTTCCATTTGAAAAATATTTAGGATATTGAAAAAAATAATGAAAAAATACCTTTTCTTCAAAATGCAAAAACAACACTTCCTGCCCTGTAGCGGGTAAATATTAAGTCAAAAATTTGCCGCTCTTGCTGGGATATAGTTTATTTTCTGGGCATTCCGAAAACATGAACAACAGAAAATTGTCGAATTTTGATTTATAACGTTCTTGAAAGGAGTGAGCGACATGTCAAAAATCAAATTATTCTTCAAAACCTCATCTACACCCAGTGGTGCATTGGGCATAATACTTGTATTTACTTGATCCCCTTCTGGTAATCGAACCCGGGACCTCTAGTCCGATAACCGAGTACGCTGACCATTACACTATGGAGGAAGACAAGAAATACGAGAATTTACTTAAGTCAATAAAATGAAAACATTTCCTGTTAATTTGCTCGCATGAAGCGTGTATACTTTTTCCATGGCGCATTTCAAAGAACGTTAAGAAATAATAAACGAAATTAGGTTAATGAAATTTCAACATTAGATTCCTTTCCGCTCATTTTTCATTCTTCGGCGAACGAGAACGGCGCCGGATAGAGTTTGTGTGAAGGCTACTGGGGTGGGATAATTACGACAAATGAACCTTGCCTTAATATACACAGAGGTGTGGAAGGTAATGCAAAGCCTCCAGCCTACACCCTTTCGGGCGTACCGCGCGGCGAATCGTCGATGAGGGAAATGTTCAGCCTTATACTTGGCTCCAAAAATTTCAGCGGATAACAAAATATTTCAGCATGATACTATAGAGATTTTAGTATAAAATATCTGAAAGCTTGTAAAAAAAAATATGTTTAACATTTTTTACACTGAAAGCATTTTTCCATTCGCAGACTCTTCGTACTCTTCATTATTTAAATATAAATATATTTTCAGCATTTTGAACGTGTCTAAATACTTTTTCACAAATCTCGATTATCTTTAATTCAAAGTAACTATTTTTGGCATCTCAACATAGATACATTAGAAAATTCAAGTCTGGGGATTTACAGGTCATCGGCTTGGTTAACTTCACACATCGCTCACTCCTTTCAACAACGTCATGTATCAAAAATCATCAATTTTCAGTTGTGCATTTTTTCGGGACGTCCATAAAATGTACTATATCCCAGCAAAAGCGGCATATTTTTAACTTAATATTTACCAGCTACAAGGGAGAAAGTGTTGTGTTTGCCATTTGAAGAAAATTTATTGTTTGATTACTTTTAAAATACCAAATATTTTTCAAATGGAGAAAAACCTTCAGATTTTACCTAAAAAGATCTGTTGCACAGTAAAAAGTTCAATAATTGGCTTGATATTTATTTTTAATACATTTCATTATATTCTTAAACATTTAAAACGATCTCCTTGAAAAATCAAGTTTTTTAGATGTGATGTTGTTGAAACGAGTGAGCGACATGTGTAATATCAAGGGTAGAATTGGTGAATGTCACACGCGTGTAAAGTGATCACTTAACCAAGCCCAGACTTCCATATTCTTCTTCATCTATATTGAAATACCAAAATATTCATTTATTGTATTATTTTGAGAAATAAAAAGACTTTGTTTTTTGATCCACTCACAATGATAGTAGATCAAAAAACAAAAAGTCTTTTTATTTCTCAAAATAACATATTACTATGATCCACAAAGTTAAGCCTTTGAATATTCAAAATATATTTATATGTACTTTTTAATAGATTTATATTATCCACTGACACTTCGTGATGGAATTGCATTTTATATATTGAATGTTAAAATCAAACACTGTTTTTTTGAGTCTTCTAAAATGTATTAATTGTTTAAAAAAAACACATAAAAAAGTCACAATTGTTTCGCCTTGTTATAGCATTTTCAAACGATTGAATTTTAATTTTAACAAATGATTCAGCAGTCACTCTGTTATAATAATATATCTATCCATTTTTTATTTAAGTTTTTAAGTATCACTATTTCTTGAAATCTATTGTGACACGTGTTTCGATGCATTCCGCATCATTTTTGGTATTTGAAAATGATGCAAAATGACACATATTTTACAATTGATTCTAAGACTTCTAAGTGGCTTACTACATAAAACTTAAATTTGAAATGATCAAATTGTACTTTTATATATATATTATTAAATTAAAACCAATATTTTTAGCTTTTCCACTTTATTTTTATTTGACCAGCGACCGGTCGCTGGTCAAAAAAAAATAAAGAGGAAAAGCTAAAAATATTGGTTTTAATCTAATAATATATTATTTATATGTATATTATTTAATAGACACATTAAATATCATTTTTAAGATAAATAAACTGAATTTGCTTTAAATCTTTGTTCATAATAAACAAAATAAATTTTACAAGGTAACGTATAAATCTTATTTAAAACATAGTTAAAGTTATAAAATACAGACATTATTTTAGTGATATAACTGTTTTTCTCACACAACCTTATTGGAAATCGAACCCGAATATCCGGAACCTTATGATTGATTGCCAAACGTGCTTACCACTCAGTGTGGGGATGGAAATACGTGGATATGAAGAAGTCATTACTACCCTTGAATTATATAACTCTTTTTATTTAAAAAAATTGGGGATAGTCAGCTGAAGACTTCGTTTTGACATCTGAACATAGATGATGAAAAATATGGACCTCTTATTTTTTGACATCTCATCAAAGATGAAGAAGAATATGGAAGTCTGGGCATTTACGGGGCTGATGACTATCATAGGCTAGTTTAAGTGATCACTTTACACACGTGTAACATTCACCAATTCTACCCATTATTGACAGCCACACTACTCAAATTCTCGGAAGTTCAATATATATGAACTTTAGAAACTTAGAAATGAAAATGAAATTTAGAAACCTTGTTCTCGAATCACTGGAACTTCACTAGAGACATCTATTGGTGAGATGTAAAGAAGCTTTTTATTAAGCAAAAACTCTTATATTAGTATGTGAGGTCCTGGATCCGAATCCTGGATTATAATCACACACGTCTGTTCCTCTACAAGCACATGAGCTTGGATTATTTATTGAAGAGAACTACGTTATTAATTTTAAGATTTTAAAATATGAATGTATGGAAAATGAGTTCAATCATTGAAAAAACTTGTGTTAACATATTATATAATACAACAACAATAAAAAAATAAATAAAAAAAGATAGTAATAAATGTAAATGTTCTGAAAAAAGTGAGGTCGCCTGAGTTTTTTTTGTTCAATTCGATTTAAATTTTAAAACGAGTCGTTTAAATAAATTGGTGTCCGAAATGGTCTACGTTATTCTGCTGAATAAAGGTGGTAGACGACAAACAATTAAAAATTTAATTAAAAATTGCGAATTTGGAAGAAAAATTGTAGATTTTTTTGTTATTATACTCGTAATTAAAAGTGATTAAATCGAATCTGATATAATACAAAGTAATCAAATAATTAAACTTAAGGATGAAAGAAGACTTCATTCAGTTCAAATGCGTTCCCTTAGACGAATGTGCCGCAAAACGTTGTATAATAGATGTTCGACTCGTGATGTGAGGTAAGAATGCAAGGCTGCGATATGCATTATCGATAAAATTAAGAAAGGTGTGTTGAGATTGTTTAAGCATGTGAATCAAATGAGTGAATAAAGGATAGTTTAACAAGTTTATGAGGCAAATGTGGCTGGTAATAGGAGCAGAGGAAAGCCAATAAAAACTTGGCGCGATGAAGTATTTCAAATACTTGAAAGTGGTCAGATCAGGAGTTGAAATAATCGTTGAAAAAAGAGTTGAGTACGAGAAGATGTACGAATTTGAAAGAGGTGAAGATTGTGTGCAAAGATAGATTGGTGTGGCGTTCTATTCTCTGTACCTACCCTTGCGGAAAAGTAGCGTGACATTCATCTAGTTAGATGTATTTTTTGATTGATAAAATTACTATCATTATACCAACAAATAGTTTTACGATTAAATACATACATACATAAAACTTTAAATGAATGTATTTGTAACACTCTCCTTATCATTCATCGTTCGCTTTGTTTAATACCATTTATTCGTTACTACCAGTTTCGAAACAATCATTCTATAATCAAGTCATTAAAATGAAATTATTACAGTCTGACATTTAAAGAAAAATAAAATTTCGAAAGAGAGAAAAAAGACAAATGATTCACAGTGAAAATATTTTCAAAAGTGGACTTGAAATTATATTTAGTTGTTTTATTTATTTTTTCGGAATTAACTTTGTAGTAAGACATGTTTCAATGATTAATGAAAACACTTGTTTTTTACCACTTGTGTTTTATTATTGACTACATGTTTCAGAAGTTAAACTTCCATCATTCAGGTCTGTATAATAACTTATTAATAGTTATTATACAGACCTGAATGATGGAAGTTTAACTTCTGAAACATGTAGTCAATAATAAAACTTAAGTGGTAATAAAAAAAAACAAGTGTTTTCTTTAATCATTGTAAATTTAGTTGTATTTGTATTTTAACGTATTTGGTTTCAGTTTCAAATGAAACCGTAACGGGTGCCCTAGTTTTCATTGGCACGCAGAACGTGACATCGCAGTTTTGCCGTTTACTTCACTAATTATCCGTGCCAATTAATGGTTATACACGATAAGTCGAAATAGTTGAGAACAAACGTGAGGCTACATTATTTTAGACAGTAAATTTCGCCGAGAACTTCCTATGTAATTAATTTCTGGCGGGATTATGTACTTTCCTTGTCTGACGTAAAATGATTGTAATACATCATGTCTACTGGTCGTGTTTTAACAAAATTGATGGGGAAAGAAATCTCCGGTGAACCATTTGGGCTGACAAACTGATTGGACTACAAAGCTTAGGGTGAAGATCCCTGTTATTGTCACTCTGACCAGATTGGTTAGATCAGTATTGATTGACAACAAAACCATTAATTGTATCAAATTACGGTCACAAAAGATCAAATACACTTTAAAACTTAAAAAATTAAAAAGTTTTTTCTTTTATATATTAAATGTTTAAATTAAACACTGATTTTTGATTCTACTAAATTGTTTACAACATTTTGAGTGTGCCCAAATACTTGTTCACAAAATCTGGATTATCTCCAATTACAGGAGTCATTTTCATATTATTTTTGACATCTCATCAAAGATGAAGAAGAATATGGAAGTCTGGGCATTTACGGGGCTGACGACCGTCATAGGCTGGTTTAAGTGATCACTTTCCACACGTGTAACATTCACCAATTTCAAACGTTCAATGATGGGTAGAATTGGTGAATGTTACACGTGTGTAAAATTATCACTTAAACCAGCCTATGACGGTCGTCAGCCCCGTTAATGCCCAGACTTCCATATTCTTCTTCATCTTTGATGAGATGTCAAAAATAATACTAAATTGTTTATTGTAACTGCAGACAGTTGGTAGAATTGCATATTTAATTGTTGGATAGCAAAATGTTACACGGTTATTGTATTGAATTCTACTTTTACTTACATTATTTGTTTATAATAATATATGACGCGTTTCGTCTTATTAAGACATTATCAAACACTGGCTATAAATATTTACAAAATGTCATTATATACTTACAATAATAATTGCTATTATTAGGTCTAGGGGTACATAATATAATGGTGGGTACTTCAATGAGTAATGTGGATTTCTGTGAAGCTGACCACAACAGTCCACTAAGACGATAAGTTAATATAGATCTATGAAGAAGATTTATATATACTTTATATGTACTCGTATATTGTTTATATTATATTTCTTTAATTCATCCCCTAAACTCCATTTAATGTAGATTACGGCATAAATCAACTAGTTTTAACTACTACTCTATAATATTTTCAATTTATGAAAGAAAATAATCTCAAAACGGCACAAACTAGGGCAAAAACTGAACATCTGCTCTTTGGCTGAATTATTATCATTTAAAGAATAATCTAAAAAGCGGTTGAGTTCCTTTAAAAAGGGAATAATTAATTTTTTTCAGAGCGCTGAAGCTTTTCTATTTCTCCTCATTTCAGGCAAATTCTCATTTTAGTTTTGTTTTGATCCTTAAAATATTGACGCAGTCTGTACAGTGGCCGTTTTGTGCTATTTTCATTAACTAAATATTTTAAAATTTGAAACTAAAAATTAAACCCAGTTAAAACTGGGTACCTGGTGCACAGCGGAATTTCTTATCACTAATATGCAATACTTTTAATACTTAATGCATTGTATTTGTGTAATAAAACGACTACTACAAACTTTTTTTAATTTTTATTTTATTCAACTAGTAACCGAGTTTCATTATTACCGACTTCATCAGATTGGTGAGAAGCTAGACAAAATTTCTGTTATAAACACAACAACGCAGGGGTTGAAAAGCATGATTTCATTTATTTTTTCTCATGAAACGAATTTAAATTGTTTTAATTAAAATACTGTATTAAAATAATCGTATTACTTATAAGATATGGGGTTAGGGCTTTTTAATTCATATAAAGTACTTGTATTTTTTAAAAAAACTTTTTTTTTATAGACACACATTTTTTTCATTTTAAACCTCAAATACTTGCGATATTATCGTTAACTCTTTTTTATTACTTTTAAATGTGCATTGTTTTCTTCCAGTTGACTTTAAACAGAAACAAAAGGCATTATTTTGTAGAATTTTTGTGATTATGTAAAAAAAAATTTAAATATTGTTCACAAATGTAAAAATCAAAAGATAAAATTAATAAATAAAAACTTAACATTAATTTCAAGCACTTTTACAAATATTTTTAAAGCTCTTCTCGTTTACGATTGATTTTAGCTCTAACAAACAAAATACATTGTAATATCAATAAATAAAGGATTTAAGAAGATGATGAGATGAGAAGAAGAAGAGATGTAGAGATAGGATCAAAAAAAGAAAAATAATAATAATTAACTCACATTAAGAAAAATGTAAAGTAAACTATTCAATCTACATTAATTTAATCATATTCAAACGTGGACAGAAGAAATATGTTTTAAATATAACTGTGAAATGAGTACTTCTCAGAATTTTTGAAACTGTTTGAAACGGTTTCAAGATGAAGTAAATTCAAAGTGCTTTCCCTTGCGCTATTGTTTTGTTTTGCGGTTGAATTTTCTCATATTTCTCAAACTTGATTAATTACTACAAAACTGAAGGAAGACGTACTATTTAGATTGATTTCTACTAGACGTAGCTGGGTTGGTTTTGATTGTGCTCTCAAGTTACCCTTAGCGATATCCCGCTCAACCCTATAGCATACATCACAACCCCTAAATGGAAGCCCATTATCGAAACATATTTGCCTCTTAGAAAGCTCTTCACGAAGTGCCTGGGTTTTTTGGACAAATCACATTTTTTGGATTATAAGTAAAATCGCTCTCAATAATTTTGAGATTTTTGGTCATTTCGCACTATTGATTTTCTCAATTCTACAATGCGTACCATTGAGTATTGAATTATTTGTTGTTGATATAACTAGAAGTAAAAAAAACATCTTCCGTTTTTAGATATTTAGATATAATTAGTAATATGGAGGTCCAATTTTATTTGTTTTATATAGTTGCAAAAAAAGAAATCAATTGAATTCATTAACTAGTTCTTTAATTATAAATTATCTCATACAAGCTACCCTATGCCTCTTAAATGTACTCAACTCTTGTGCTTGGAGAGAAAATTACACACAATATTTATTTAGTGTACTTAATTAAGGGGATATTCACAAACAAATAATTCATTCCACCGAAGACCACCGGACTGGTAATACGTCTTTCTACGCCTGATTTTTCTAATGAATATATTTAGGATATTTTTATGCTTATAAGAATATATAATAAATATAAAAATAATAAAACCCTTATCCGCACCCCATTGGTGCATACGGCACTATGTCATATAAACGCAGTGTTATCTTGATGGTTTACACATGAAGGAAAGGTGATCAGCCCTCCGCTTCAGGTACCCAGTCCAGGGTAATATTGAATAAATATGACAGTGAAAAAATTATTTATATTTATTTTACCCCCCTTGGGAATCGAACCCGGGACCTCCAGAACGGTAGCCGAGCGTGCTGACCATTACACTGCAGAGGCGGACATTAGGTATATATAAGAATATATAAAGAAAAATATTTTTACAGTACTGTCAGTAGTTGGCATGACTGAAAATGCTATAACAAGGTGAAACAATTGCCACAAATTTTATTTTAATGTGTTTTTATTAACAAAATACAATATAGTAGACTCTAAAAACCAGCATTTAATTTTGTTAATGATAACCTTAATTTAAATATAGTTCAACAAATTAAACACCAAATCTATAAATACTTATAATATACAAATATGAAGTCATTTTGTTTCTTTAAAAGTGAACAACAAATTGTGACCACTGTTTCGCCTTGTTATGGCATTTTCAAACCACTGACATGCCACTGACAGTAGATTGAAAATGCCATAACAAGGCGAAACAATTCTAACAATTATATTTTATTTTTAAAAAATAAAATTACACAATTTATTACACTCTAAAAATCGGTGTTCAATTTAATTATTTAATACAAAATTTAAAATGGAGTTTTCTATAAATGGTTTGAATACCAAATACAAAATATTGGAAGCCTTTTTGTATCTTTTAAACCAAACAGCCTTGATCCTTTTGTGATACTGCGATCGACCCATTACGTATAAATAATTCTCTCAAACAGCCTCGCATCTTTTAATATCCGTGCGGATATAGCGTTTAGCCATGTCATAATCTAAAAAAACTTCTTGATATGGACAGCCGTGATTGATTGAAAACGCTGAGTGAAAAAATATTGGATAAATCTTTTTCCATAGCGAGAGTGAGTGAAAGGAATCATCACAAAGCGCCATTGTGTTGGCATTTTGGAAACTCTCGAATGGTGCTTAATATGACAATATGACACGGGTGGGTTTCAAATGGACCGCTATAGTGTGACCTCAACAATAATTGAATCCAGGTTACTGAAACGCGCGGCTCGGTAGTGTAGTGGCTAGCGATGTTTGCGTCAAAATCCCGGTGGGTATATGAAAATTTACTAACTAACTAACTAACTAACCATCACGCCACTTGCCACAGGGGTAGGCGGAAATAATAGAACGCTATAACACATTTAATGTAATTAAAAAACAATAAATAGTAATTGTTTTATTATATGTTTATAATGGTCAGCACGCTTGGCTACCGTTCTGGAGGACCCGGGTTCGATTCTCAGGGGGGGTAAGAATAAATATAAGTGATTTTTTCACTGTAATATTTATTCAATGTTACCCTGGACTGGTACTTGAAGCGGAGGGCTGATCACCTTTCCTTCATGTGTAAACGATCAAGATAACACTGCGTTTATATGACGCAGTGCCCTATGCACCATTGGGGTGCGGATAAGGGTTTTATTATTTATTATTATATCTTTATAAAATTAATAGACTTTGTTTTCACCACTTTTTTTATTCATGTAATTCAACCTACCGGTTTCAACAATACATTGAAACCGGTAGGTTGAATTATATGAATAAAAAAGTGGTGAAAACAAGGTCTATTAATTTTATAAAGATATTATAAAGTGTACCACAAAGTATCTGCAAAAAAACATTTAAGAAAATACTTTGTGGTAAGACATATTAAAATGATTAAGGAAACACTTGTTTTTATAACACTTGAGTTTATTGATGACTACTAGTTTCGGAAGCTAAGCTTCAGGTCTGAATAATAACTTTGAGTAATAATAATTAAATGATTCATCTGAATGTATGTTCATATAAATTCATTTTATTCCTTCCTTTCCTTTTTTGTTTATCATATTTGGCCACCATACTGTAGGTCCCAGGTTCGATTCCCAGGGGGAGGGGTCAACAAAGATTTGCGTTCTTTTATTACAATATTTATTAAATATTACCCTGCACTGGTGGAGGACTGATCATCTTGCCCTGAATAAATATTGCGACAGTAGAATGCAATGCCCTAAGCACCATTGGGTACATGAGGCACAGCATTTTAAACAGACGTACACACAAACACACACACACACACACAAATGTGGGTGTACATACATATATGTATACAAAATCACTATTTATTCACTCATACTTAGGAATGGGAAGGTATGTATGAAAAATACATTACAAACACCCAGACCGATTGAATATGAATATTTCTTGAATTGTTACCTACATGAAGGCAAGGTGATCACTCCTGAGCTTCAGGAACCAGCTCAGGGTAATATAAAATAAATATTATAAGAGAACAGAAGGTGATCAATACTGCAGTTTTTAAACTAGTCAGGGTAATATTTAACGATTATGAGAGTGAAAATCACTTATACGTTTAGATATCTCAGCATAAATGAAGAAAAACATGAAGTCTACAGGGCTAACGTTCGGCATAGACTGGATTGATTGATCACATTACACACGTGTAACATTGCCCAATTTTACCCATAATTGACAACCATACAACTCAAATTCTTGAAACATCTAGATACATACTCGTATATCGATCAAAATGAAAAACACCATAGGTGCCTCTAGTGAACTTTCGCATACTGTTTTAAAAGCCACGACTATCAAAATCCAATATATTCACTGTCCGACCTATAAAACCGATCGAAATTTCTCTAGCAGCTTCTCAAAATTTCTCTTCTCATTATCACGATACATGGATAACTAGCTCTTGTGATCAGAACACTGACCTACCGAAGGCTTCTTTCGTCGAAATCATGATATATCCAACATGTTCAAGTCCTACGAAATTCCAGAAACATGACGTTTAAAACGTCTTCAGTAGGTACATATATCGAAACCAATATTTTAATACACTGCTTTTTTAATAATATTTAATAGAATGCCGAATGAAAATAACGACATCTCCATACCCTTGAAAAACATTACAGCAAAACATAAAACTTTTCTTTACAGCATTTTGAGTGTGTCTAAATACTTGTTCACAAATCTGGATTATCTCCAATAAGGATTTTTTTCATTATTTTTGATGATATATATGAAGATAAATATTGAAGTCTGGATATTAACATGGCTTATTTAAAGACATGGTCTGTGTGTGGGTTAACAGTTTATTTTAGGCTATATTAAATGTGTATATCTTCCACTTCTAGTATTTGATATAATTCTAGTATTTATAAAAAATATTGGTATTTACTTAATAAAACTTAAATAAAAAAAAATTAACGAAGAAAAATTTAAAAGCTATCTGGGGTGGAGGTTAAAGAAAACATTTTATTTATGAAATTAAATTTAAATTGAATAAAATGTTGAAAAGAAATTTACCAAGAAAAATGTACGATATTAAAAAAAATGGTAAAATATAATTTTTATAAACCATAAAGTTACAAAAAGCTTGTTCATAAAATAAATATTTATATTTTCTATTTTAAAAAAAAACCGTCAACGTTAAAAACGGCGAGTTAGAATAAAATCAACCAAAAAATAATACATTGTAAACATAAAATTTTAATACAGAAAAGTAATCATGAAATAAATGAATTAGTATTTCTAGGGAATCGGAATTAATGCTTTTCATTTCCCGACATTGGTTATTTTTATTTATTTACAATAATTTAAAGTATAAATTTGAATATAATTATTTCTCTTTTATGGAAAAAAACTAGAACGGGCCTTTGATCGTCAATTTTCTTTCATAAATCTCAATTTGCTTCACTTTCATACGATATACTCATATGTTGCATGTCTAAAAAGGGTTTCAACTGAAACTGATTATGTCCCTCTTAACTGGCAAATATTTTACACTCAAAAAGAAATATAAGTCGTAATGTTTTCACATTTTACAAACAAAATTTAATGCTATTACTTCTTCTAACAGATTATTTGTTTGGTCAAAAAGATCACTTGTTCATCATTAATCAATCTGTTCTGCTCATTTCCGTTAGTGAATGTTTTCATGTTTTAAATCCACTTCATTCGAATAATGTATACACAAATATATATATATATATATATATATATATATATATATATATATATATATATATATATATATATATATATATATATATATATATATATATATATATATATATATATATATATTTATATATATGTATATATATATATATAAATATATATATATATATATATATATATATATATATATATATATATATATATATATATATATATACATATATATATATATATATATATATATAGTGTTCGCCTCCGTAGCGCAGTGGTCAGCGCGTTTGGCTACCGTGCTGGAGGTCCCGGGTTTGATTCCCATGAGGGTCAAAATAAATATGGCCGATTTTCACTCTCATATTTATTTAATATCACCCTGGACTGGTACAAGAAGCGCAGGGCAGTTCACCTTGCTTTCATGTAATTTACAATCAAGATAACACTGCGTTGCATGCACCATTGCGTGCGGATAAGGGTTAGAAGAAGAAGAATATATATATTTATATATATATATATATATATATATATATATATATATATATATATATATATATATATATACATATATATATATATATATATATATATATATATATATATATATATATATATATATATATATATATATATATATATATATATATATATATATAATATATATATATAACCATAACAATTATATTCACACATCATTCTGTCTTTGCAGACAATTTTTGCCTCTTTCGCATTCATGCTTCTGCTCATATGATTCATACCCGCCAATTATTCCGACTTCCGACTAACGACTTACATATAAACATATGTATATTGTTTATTCATATTTTTGTAAGTCAATTATTTCCATCGACATTTATAATGACAGCATTCTCAGAATTACAAGAAATATTTCATCTCATAAATTGAAGATTCTGTGTATTAACTTACATGTTTTATTTTCTATATTTTGCTATCGTAGCGCATATCGTAGCGTGAAAATAAAATAAAACTCTTGGAAATATATTAAAAATAACAAAAATGATAGAAAAATTATTATTATTTCCGATAGTAAAGGTTATCGAGGAGTTTATACAAAATACAAGAGAATCTTATGGACTTCTTTCAAAACCTTTTTGCAGTATTGAGGTATAATATAAATTGTTATTTTATTGACTGCTGAGTAAGAAAATTTAAAACATTTCAAAAACTTACTTATATGTACCATACATATACATGCAGATGCAGAATTTGTGAACCAAAATTCAGACATACATATTTAAAATATTGTGAATAAAAAACTGATATTTTCAGGCTTTTCCTAATATGTAACATAATTCCAGAAAGAATTTTACACACATGAAGCTTTCTGCCAATAAAAAAACTTACTTATTCCAATCAAAGATATCACTGACGAAGAAACAGGCATAGATTTTTTTTCACTTGAAGCATAAATGTAACATTTCAGCAGAAATTTCAGTAGTGTGGTGGAATGGTGAATATTACACAGTGTATTAAATAATCACTTGAACTAACCAATGACTGATATTAAGCCCTGTTCCTAGACTTCCATATTCCTGCCTTAAAAAGACTTCTATATCGATTTCGATATAGCAATCAAAACTTTCTTGAGATCAAGGTAGTTAACATATTTTGAATGTAGTCAGTTTTCAGGTATCCAGCCAGAATAATCGTCGGGTATGTATGAGGAGTCGCATGAATATGGATGAAGCGAAGATTGTTTGTGAAGACATATCGATGTGACTTTCCATTCTATCTGCTTATCCTTGCAGAGAAGCAGCCTATGGTTAGATAGTTAGCATTTTCAACTTTTCCATAGCTAATAGACACTCATTTTTCATAGCTCCAAAACTGTTCTATTTATTCCACAAAGACTATTTGTTAGATGTTAATTACCTAAATTTGTGTAGATTTAAAATTTTGCTTTGATCGTTTATTGAAGAGACAGATTTAAGCTCCTTTTTTCTTTTAGACGTATCACTCGTATAGTACGCGCTTGCTAACTTTTTACTTTTTACTCTTTCATCTTTTTTATGTTTTTAAGTTTTTAATTTTATTTTTAAAAATTCAATGATTTTTTTTTTGTTTTCTGATAGTAAAGTATTTTTGTATTTTATATTAACATTATTTTTCTAGTCTACTTGTAATACCTTTACCCTTATACCCTTTACTATGACCTAAATTATATTGTATACCTACACACAGGCCATGCCTTTGTGGGATCTTTTTTTGTATTTATATTTTACTCATTTTTTTATTTGAATTTATGTCATGTTTGTATAATGCAAAAGAATTTAAAATAAAGAAAAAAAATGGATTTTTGAAACCATTAATTATCATTTCGTTTGTGAGTTTCCACGCACTTAAGTCATAATAAAAGCACGGTATGTATTGGAGTTTTTTATTTTTATTTTATCATTATGAATGGGGGGCTACTATGGTTAATGGATACATATTTATGAAAGGTAGCGCGTGTTGGTAAGGTCCTCAATACGAAATAATGGCCAATAGAAACTTTTCACCTCAGGATAGACCCAATTCATGAGTCAAAACTTTAACACTTAATGTATTTTACTAAAATGTGTGAAAGCTTTTATGAACTTTGGCACTTAAACTGAGTAATTTTTAGTATTTTTTTAACCATTTTATGAATAAAGTTCATCAAGTCATGTCAGTACAAACTCTAATAGATTTTTTTTCTACTTGGAACTTTTATATTTTAATAATTGATTAAATAGATTTATATTATCCACTGACACTTCGTGATGGAATTGCATTTTTAATATATTATAAGATTAAAACCAATATTTTTAGCTTTTACACTTTTTTTATTTGACCAGCGACCGGGTTTCGTCGTTACCGACATCATCAGACTGGTGGGAGGCTATACAAATTGTTATGTTATATATAAAAGAAGGCAGGAGTTGATAACCATGATTTGATATAATTTTATTGAGAAATTAATTTAATTTGAGTGAATTTAAGTATTGTATGATATTAAAATAAAAATATAAAAAATATTTTTAATATCATACAATACTTAAATTCACTCAAATTAAATTAATTTCTCATTAAAATTATATCGAATTATGGTTATCAACTCCTGCCTTGTTTTGTATATAACATAACAATTTGTATAGCCTCCCACCAGTCTGATGATGTCGGTAACGACGAAACCCGGTCGCTGGTCAAATAAAAAAAGTGGAGAAGCTAAAAATATTGGTTTTAATCTAATAATATATTAATTGATTCAATTATTTCGTCAGAACTATCGCTCGTCATCTTGTGGATATACAGGTTGTTTTTTTTTTTAATACTATATGAGTTCCATTTATGATAGAACTTTATTTTTTTCACTAAATATGCCTGTAATTTATGATACATTATTGATTATTTTAATGAAACAATCTTACAAATTATTGATATCGAATTCCAGACATATAAAAATGTGTAAATTTATCGTTTTGTCTTCCTCCGTAGAGTCACGAGTGTTTGGGTACATGTTGGACGTCTAAGTTCGATTTCCAGGGGTGTTACATATAAATATATTTCATATAAATGAGTACATATATAAATGTATACATAACATGTTTTGTATATTAAAAGCATTTTTAACTTTGTGGCATGGTAATATAACACTATCATTATCATTCATCGTTCACTTTGTGAAATACCACTAAAAAGTGGTATTACATAAAGTGAACGATGAATGATAAGGAGAGTTTTAAATAAAATATTACTCTGGGCCGGTATCTGTAGCGCTGTACATCAATTAAATATATTAGTACATGTACCATTAGGTGCAGAAAACGGTCGGTAATAGTATTTATTTAGACGTTTTTTTGAAAAAAACAAAAGCTTTCTAGGACAATTATTATATGATAAAGCTGGCGAATCCTCTGAACAAAAATTAGTTCCTATTAAGTCTTTCAAGGGTCAGAATACAATTTATTAATTAATTCGGTAGTTTCTTAATTTTTTATCAACTTTCATTCATTTATTTTTTTCATTTATTTATTTATTTATTTATTTACGGCATTACTGCCTTTTACAAAAAATAACATAGAAATTAGAAATAAAGAAAGATTAAAGAAAATAATAATAAATTATGTAAAATTAAAATAAAAATATAACATTCACCATGGTTTATATTTATGTTGTATATGTACCATCACGCCGTTTTCCCGCAGGAATAGGCAGAGAGGATAGAACGCCACACTCTTCTGTCCTGACATACACTCCTCGCCTCCTTCACATCCATACATCTAGTCATACATGCCCTCCGATTACGCAGACTTTTGACACCGCCAGATTTTAGGTACTGATTGATCTGATCGTGCCAAGTCTTTTTCTTAAAATATATAAATATATATATATATATATATATATATATATATATATATATATATATATATATATATATATATATATTCAAAATCTCATTTTGATCACATATAGTTAGAATTACCTTTTTTTTATGGTTGTACTCATCCTTAAACAAACAATTTATTTCTTTAAACATAAAAACATTTTTTTTACAATTCCTTAACCACATTTATGTATTGGAAATAAATTCCTTCACACAATTATATTTTCAAATTCCTTCACTCAAATATGAAATAATAAAATTATTTTTACCTCCTTTGTTCCTCCTCCCTTCCACTTTCGATAACTTTCACAACCATCACAAAAAATATAAATCTAATATTTTCATCCAATAATTATTTTTTTTAAAAACCTTTGAAAAACAGTAACAAAGTCAAACAATTAAAGGAGCTTTTTTCGAGAGTCAATATCTTAAGAAAATAAATTGGTCAAAGTACAACTTCTGAACACCGCACTTAATGCCGAAAAAGTTTGTTTTCAAAATTGTCCCGAAGTTTTGAGAAGAGGTACGGAATACGTAGCGACTACTTGAAGCGAGAGAAGGAGTGTAACTGAATACCAGTTGGCTGCGGAGAGTACGATTATCACCTTAGCGCATGAATTTTCCAGTGCGCAGTGGCCGCTTTGCATTTGTTTCGAAGCTTTGCTGCAATAAGCATTTTGAGAGCTTTTCAAGTGTCAGTAAAGAAGGAATGGGGTGCTCGAGAAAACCAAGGGGATTGAATAAGTTATCAGATGACAGAGAGAAATCTGAAAATGCTCATTTGATAATCTCCAATACAAGAGAAATGTGTCATTTCATTAACTGATTCGGCAGTCACTTTATGGTAAAGTCTATCCATTTTTAATTAATGTTTTGCCTAGTAAACACCACTTTTTCTTAAAATCTAATGTGACACGTGTCTCGATGCATTCCGCATCATTTTCAAACACCGTATGTGAAGCAATTCCAAAATTTTCAAAAGAGTTGTCACAGTAGATTTTAAGAAATCGTGGTATTTACTAAGTAAAATTCAAATTAAAAATGAACAGCCTTAAATATTAATCATCTTCCAACCCTTATCCACACCCAATGGTGCATAGGGCACTGCAGCGTATTGATCGTTGACATAGCGTTATCTTGATCGTTGCTTACATGAAGGCAAGGTGATTACTCCTGTGCTTCAAGGACAAGTCCAGGGAAATATTAAATAAACATTAGAGTGTAAAATCACTTATATTTATTTTTGCCCCCCTCCTGGGAATCGAGCTCGGGACTTCTATTACGGTAGTTAAACACTGTAACCATTGCACTAAATAAACAAGAATTTTTTGTAAGGTTTTTTGTGTTTTTATACTTATACAATATTATTACATTCAAACTTTTTCGATTTCTTATTGAAGAAGAAGAGCTTTAAATTATTATTACTAGTATTATTATTATAAGTAGTTGTATTGTGAATTTGAACAATTGAAGAATTTATGAAAACTGTTATTTCTATTCATTTCATATAAATATTATGTCTACCGAAACATATCAAAAAGTCAACAAGGAATATTTATGTATTAATTAGCAATCAAACACAGTTTTTTTAAGTCTACTAAGTTTTATTTAATTAACAAAAAACACAAAAAATACATATATTGTGACAATTGTTTCGCCTCGTTAGGGCATTATCAAACGAATGCCTCAATTGTCACATTATTAATTTTAATAAAATACAACTTAGTAGACTCAAAAAATCCGTGTTTGATTTATAATTTATACATAAATTACAATTGTCACAATATCAATTTTTATGTTTTTTTTTGTTAATAAAATACAACTTTAGTAGACTCAAAAAATCTGTGTTTGACTTAAAATTAATAAATAAATTTAAATGGAGTTCTACAAATTTAACGCCAAATCAATAAATAAACAACAAGGAATACATTTTATATATACCTGAAAAACTTAGTTATAATGTGACTTAATTTGGTTAAACTGTTCGGTTAGTAGGCATTGTTTAAGTCTTGATCAACTTACACTGTTTTTGTCTAACATTATCGGCTTTTCTTGTCCCAACTCACCCAAGTTGGAAGTAATCAATGTTTTTGTCAGACAATCCATTTGACAGCCATTAAATTCCAACTTGGGAGACCAATATGCCGTTTCTTAAGAAATTTTAGCATTTTAAAAGATCTTTTTTTTTGTAAAAATGGTTTTATTAATCAATTATTTTCAATACAACTAAAAATCTGATATGTTACATGTCTTTGGACTTTTATTTTTTGTCAATTTACATAATTATTTATTTAATGTTTTTTTTTCTTTGAACTATCATCCACTAGCTAGCATTATCATTTTTTTTAAAGTATAATAAGATATTTATTTGAGTACTCATATAATACAACATTTTGAGTGTATCCAAAAACATTTTCACAAATCGGGATTATCTCCAGTTATCGGAATTATTTTTCATCTTTATTTTTTGACATCTCATCAAAGATGAAGAAGAATATGGAAGTCTGGGCATTTACGGGGCTGACGACCGTCATAGGCTGGTTTAAGTGATCACTTTACACACGTGTAACATTCACCAATTCTACCCATTATTGACAACCACACTACTCATGGAAGTTCTATATATATGAACCAATTTGGAAACCTTGTTCTTGAATCACTAGAACTTCACTAGAGACATCTATTGGTGAGATGTAAAGAAGCTTTTTATTAAGCAGAAACTCTTATATTAGTATGTTTTCATCTTTGTTGAGATGTCAAAACATTAAAATATTTTGATAACTCTGATAATCGAACCCCGGACCTCCAAACATGATACCCAAATGTGCTAACAACTTCACTGTTGATACGCTATATTTCCTAGAAATTCCCCTATTTGTTTATCAGTTATATTTCCATAAATGTTTAAACCATCTCATCAGAAAGTAATAGTACCTACCTACCAGGGGTGTATCGACACGCCGGAGTACCTCCTCCCTCGTAAATAACTTACCATATCACTAATTAGCGTCTGCCTGATATTCCCTCTATTAACAGGGCAAACAAAGCAACTAGCTGGGAACGGGAGTGGAGTGCCAGGCGTGTTCAATCAGACGTCGCTAACTTACCTGGTCAAACAAGATACGAGCCAGAGGACACAACGTTATTACGTCTTACTGACGATACATATGTGATGTGTGATATGTGATATGAACACCCTTAAAGCATACATCGCTCACTCCTTTCAAGGACGTCATAAATCAAAAAACTTGATGTTTCAGGAGAACGTTTTCAATGTTTAAAAATATAATACAATGTATTAACAATAAATGTCAAGCCTCTTATTGAACTTTCAACTGTGCAACACATCTTTTTAGGTAAAACCTGAAGGTTTTTTCTCCATTTGAAAATTTTTTAGTATATTTAAAAAAATAATTAAACAATACTTTTTCTTCAAAATGCAAAAACAACACTTTCTGCCTTATAGCAGGTACATTTTGAGTTTAAAATATGCCGCTTTTGCTGGGAAATTATTACATTTTCTGAGTATTCCGAAAACATGCACAACTGAAAATTGACGATTTTTGATTTATGGTGTTCTTGAAAGGAGTGAGCGACATGCACGTTAATATCTCAACCAGTTTTTTTACGGGGCATTTGTTTATTATATTGAGATTAAGTAACGTACTAAGAGAAGATGAATAATGTACTAGAAATCTCTGACATTATATCCAGACTTGCGCAAAGACACTCATTTTTCATAGCTTCAAACTATTTAATTCATTCCACAAAGACTATATGTTAGACATTATTAGAATTATCTTAGTTTTCTTCGATTTTAAATTTTGCTTAAATTATTGATTAAAAAAAAACAGATCTAATAACATTCTTATTTTAAAGGTATAACTCGTATAGTACATATTTGCTAACTTTTATCATTTTCTTTATAAAATGAAATAACTTTGTTATAACCAATTTATTATTAATACAATTTAACCTACCGGTTTCAACAAGAACCTTGTCATCATCAGGGTTTATATTAATTCAAAAACATTAAAATATTCTCACATAAAAACTTCCACACACTCCGTAAAAATCCGAAATGTTTTGTTTATTATTCATTGCATAGCAACCCCAAATAGCAATTAGGATTTTTACGGAGTATGTGGAAGTTTTTTGGTGAGAGTATTTTAAATAAAAAGGGGTTATAACAAAGGTATTTCATTTTATAAAGTTTATAAAATGTGCCAGAAAGTATCTGCGGAAAACATTCAAGAAAAATTTATCATTTTCATCTTTTTTATTTTCTGTAAAAATCAAATATTTGAAGTTTATATTAGCACTTTTAATTAAAAAAAAATTCTGATATCTATTATATTCTTGCCAGTGCTCTTTATTATAACCTTACATAAAATATATACCCACACAGGCCATACCTTTGTGGGATCTTTTTTTGTTTTAATATTATACATTTTTATTTACTTGTGAATTATTTTTTTTATGCTTGTAAAATGTAATATTTTGTGAAACGCTAAAGAATTTGAAATAAAGAAAAAAGATATGGTTGATATTCGAATGGTTATATTAATGATGAATGCAAGGCTGAGATAAACATTATCGATAAATTCATATATTAAATGTTAAAATCAAACACTGAGTTTTCGAGTCTACTTAATTGCATTTTATTGCTAAAAACACATAAAAATTGTATTTGTGACAGTTGTTTCGCCTTGTTATGATATTTTTAAACGAATGTCGTTTAAAAATCGAAATGCGAAAAAATTGTCACAATTTTTTTTTTTTTTTGTGTTTTTAACAATAAAATACAGTTACGTAGACTGAAAAAATCAGTGTTTTATACTTAAATTATAATAGAGTTCTACAAATAAAACGACAAATCTGTTAATAAATTATCGATAAAATTAAGAAAAGTGTGTTGAGATGGTTTGGGCCTGTGAATCGAATGAGTGAGAACAAATTTTATGAGGCGAATGTGGTTGCTAATAGAAGCAGATAAGACCGAAAAAAACTTGATATGATCAGGTATTTCAAATACTTTAAAGTAATCGAGTAAGGAGTCGGAATTAACGGAGGGATTGTATGAGGAAACGTGGAAGAGGCGAAGGTTGTTTGCAAAGGCAGGTTGGTGTGGTTATTTAACTAGTTAGTTAAATAACTAACTAACCGTTATACTGCCTCCCCGTAGGGGTAGGCATAGAAAACAGAAATTCTCGATTTACAACTACATATGATTCAAAAATTTATTTTACTGTTCACACATCCCTAAACCATCTCAACACACCATTCTTAATTTTATCGGTAATGCATATCACTGCCTTACATTATTTCCTTATGTCATTCATGTAATTGATATTTTGTTTAGTTGTAAATATGTAAATAGTTGTAGCTGTAAATATGTATATTATTTATTGACTCGGCATTAACTTTGTGGAATGACATGATTATTTTATTTTTCGGAATTTGCAAATCATGTCATGGAAACTAACCACTCATTTGTCTCTCATGCACTTAAATTATTACACTCTGTTACAAATAAAGGGCAAGTCATGAATAATTTAGAAAATTTAGAAATACATAAAAATTTTAATTCAGATAAAACAATAATTAATAATATGCTGTTTTAAAATACGTCACCATTATTATCAATGCTTCCTTTTACAAAAAATCTTGTTCCTCAACCTCCCTTCCTATATTTATTAACCTATATACTGTATACACCTAAATATATTTTTGTTCGTTAGTTTTAATTTGTACCAGAAGATAAAAACAACGATGTCGTTTTCGAAACTAGTTGTAAATAAAAATTAAACTCGATAAAGTGGTATATTCAAGTGTTTAATTTTAATAAATGATTTTAATATCGAACAAATTAATAATATTAAATTTAAATGTTTATGGCTTCTCTCTACTTCGAGACGAACCGTAAGTTTTACATTTATTTTAAAGCAATTAATATTTTGCTTGCTCTTTACAAAAGTTAAAATTGCATTTAAATTGGCAACCTTTCAATAATTTTATGTATTGAATTTCAATAAAATTTCTATAACAGCTTTTCTTACTTTACTCACTATTTCACAAATAATATTCTGCGAAAAATTCTGTCAGTTCCGTCGATGAAATTGTGATGAAAACGGTAATTCAGGAAAATTTAAGCAATTTGATTTTTCATTTACAAAAATTTAACGTTTGCAATACATGAACTGAAATTTGGCAAAGGAATGAAGGTGAAGCGTTACATTATACGTATTTATGTACAAGCACTATCTGCCCTCTATTTTCGATCAGCTGTTTAAGATACGAACCTTGACCTGTACGACTGGTGGTAGTTTTTGATTGGTAGAAGGTTATACTTCATACAACTAACATTACACATTTATGAACATTTCTTGTTTAATATAGTTTATAAAAATGAATAAATCAAGCTGTATAAAATAAATGTAGAATTTTGTTTTTAACCGCTTTTATTTTTGGTACTTTTCTCCAACCGATTTTGAAAACACCTATCATCTTCAGGAACGGACATGAACTAAATCTTAAACTGTGAAATATTCATACTTAGATGAGTTTGGCCTCCTTCCTAGATCTAGTTTTATTTTATCAAATTTTATAAAATATGCCACAAAGTGTCTGCAATAAAAATTAAAGGTTTAAATAAAATATCAAAAAATCTGATTAATTTTGTGTAAAAATTTTTAAAATATGTTTTCGTAACCACCTACCTACCTTACCTTATGGATGATTTACCAATATAAATTCAACTGTGACAAAGCATCGTTTTTATACGAAAGAATATAAAAGTTTGAGCATTTCAGGGATTAATTACAACCAGCAATTTGGCTAGCTTGAGTTATCACTTTATACTCTATATATACAAAATTTATATGTCAAGTAATTCTGAATAAATTTTGACCATAAACTTCGCTAATTCTCAACTGATATGATATGGTAGTCTATAAATTAAAGTAATAAAAGTGAACTTATACATCTTCCAACGGTGGATGCAATATGGATATTCAGTTAGTTAATCTGCGATGTTGAAGATGTTGTGCGATGGGGAAGAGAAAAAAGACGTTTCTGGAGAGATCATGTGAGAAGTGCGAGTTTGGATCGAGTGGTGAGGGTGGCAGCGGACAGCAGCATAGGCGGGATCAGACCCCCAGGAAGACCACCTAAACGATGGAAGGATAGCTGGTCTTCCACCTCCCAGGAGCAACCCGAGAATGACAGGACCTAGTCTTAAAAGAAGAAGAAGAAGAAGAAGTTCAGCTAGCCAAATGGCAGGTCAAAAGCCATTGAATGATCAGATTTCCATATTTTTTGTTTAAAAACGATAGATGCTTCATTAAGACACCTTTAATACATAAAAAATCATTGCTGGGATAAAAAATTAAAAGCTATTCCACTTCGTTGTAGGAGGATATATATGTTGCCCTAATGCGACGATGGGGTAGTAAGTATACAACCCTGAAACCGGTCAGGAAATATACTCAGTTCAGTGGTGGAAACAATGGTTAATAGTGATAAATAGTGTTAGTTTTACATTCGGAGAGCTATCTTCATACATAAAATCTTTTTTATCTACCATTAAGAATATAACTCAAGTTTTTTACCGCCTCACTAGCGTTGTTTTTAAAATACATGATCAGCATATAAATCACTTTTTCCCGATTTTCACCTTTATAACTTTGCCAGAACCATAAGACAATATTATCTTCCCCTATTGCCTTATGTGTGGAAGTTATGAGGTTCTCGTAACACCGGGTTATAAATCTCAACCCCTTCCGCCCTGACCAAGAAATGGTCTATTACCACGCGATTTTACCCCCATTTAAGGGTAATTTCGCAGCGAAGGAACCCAAGAACAAGACCCCGTAGCTAATCACGAATACATTATATGTCATCGTTTCAAATGTGTTTTTAACTACTTGAATATGGGGAGATGCAATTTCATCTTCTTAATAATCAGGCAATTTGGAAAAAAACTTCTGCTATCGTTTGTGTGGGAATGATTACATGAAAACACATTTTGTTGTTAAACTATTTTACAATTTTTTTTTGTCTATTGGAGTTATTTTTAAGGACGTCAGGAGGACCTGACATGACACGCTTAGAAAAAGAAGAGTTATTTTAATTTTTTTAACATAGTACATTTTTAAGTACAACATGATACAATTTCTAAACATTTATACATATGGCAAACTTATAGTTTTATATTCGCTGTGCCTCTCCAAAAAAGTTGCATTTAATATTTCCCTTATATATT
Source organism: Brachycentrus maculatus (assembly GCF_059751285.1). Lineage (NCBI taxonomy): Eukaryota > Metazoa > Arthropoda > Insecta > Trichoptera > Brachycentridae > Brachycentrus > Brachycentrus maculatus. The sequence continues at coordinate 82,751 of NW_028281535.1, read as the reverse complement.
ATATACAAGGTTTATAGATCATTAAGTAGATTTTTGTTTTTTCTAGCATTTTTTTTAAAAATCAGTATCGGGAACAGGATGAATAATCAGGAATTTTTCAGCATTTGCTAAGAGAAAACTACGATAAATGAAGATGGTACAAATCTTCTTTCAATATTTATTTTAATTTATTGTATTATCATTATAGATATAAAATTATGTTAAAAAAATATATGTTGTAAAAATATGAATGTATTTTTTTTAAGATACTGGATTATTTCTATACGGATAATATATCCTCCTTTCCTTCTCCTTCCTGCTAAATCTATTATTTTATATAATACCCTTTTTTGTTTTTTTTTGTTTTTTTGTTTTTTGTTTAATCTCTGAATGTTTTTTATAGTTTTATAACATAATTGTGGAATTGTTTAATTGGCTTTTTTTTTAACTAACTTTTTTTTTTCAATGTAATGTAATGTTTATTATTGTTAATGTAACAATTGTTTTATATCTTTTTTTAATGTAAGCAGTACAATTCCCGAATAAATAAAATAAAAAATATTTCAATAGATATTATAAATGTCCTAACTAAGGCTAAGTATCTCCCGACTGAATAGTGCCAACTTTTTAATACTTTTCAATTAGCAGTTAATTATTTAAAGTCTTTCAATATTTAAAAAAAGTAATATACAATAAGTGTGCAGTAAGCCAACACCGTAGGATAGAAGATTGTCGTATATAGGTCACTTTTTGTACATTTGTGATATGCAAATCTAAAAAATTAAGAACCACAAAACCTTGTGTTATTCCGAAATATTCATAACTCATTTCAGATTGAATCCTAGATAATATTCGAATGTGAGTAAATAATTTTAGGATTTTTTATTAGATTTTCAAGATCCAAGCTAAATTAGTAAAATTGACTTAAAAAAACAATAAGGGTGTCAAAACGTAGTATTTACATTCATTTTGATGAATAATGTATTTATAAATTAAATCAACTTTGTTTTAACTACTTTTTATTGGTACACTTTATACAACCGGTTTTAACAAGAACCTTGTCATCATCAAGATACATATATATATATATATATATATATATATATATATATATATATATATATATATATATATATATATATATATATATATATATATATATATATATATATATATATATATATATATATATATATATATATATATATATATATATATATATATATATATATATATATATATATATATATATATATATATATATATATATATATATATATATATATATATATATATATATATATATATATATATATTTACATATATATATATTGTATAAATATATATATATATATATATATATATATATATATATATATATATATATATAAAAATATGAGTATTTCAATGTTTTAGAATTAGTATATAAACCCTGAGGATGACAAATTTCTTGTTGAAACCAGTTGGAAAAGGTGTACCAATAAAAAGTGGTTAAAACAAATTTGCTTTATTTTATAAAGTTTATAGAATGTGCCACAAAATATCTGCAAAATACACTCAAGAAATAATGTATTTATTTACTGGATACTTTTAGTCATATTTCATGAATTAAATATATTTTTACAATGACAAAAAATATTTATTAAGCCTTTATTAGTTTAAATATAAAAATTATTAATTTTAATAAAAGATGTTTCATGAAATTACTTCAAGATATATTTTATTATTATTATTTGGATTTTTATTTATTTTTTCTTAATTTGGATAGCAGATTATTCTCTCTATTAATAATAAATTATATGTTAAAATCAATTAATATTGAATATACTTAACTTGAGATGAAACATCTATTTTTTACGAATGAAGATGGGAGTCTGAGCATCCCAGGGCTTACGACCTGGCATTTGGCTGGCTTAAGTAATCAGTTGTACATTTGTGTAACGTTTACCATTGAAAGATGTATATTTGGACTGTTTTTGGATTCCTTTCGTGTGCTAGTTGATATTCATAGATGTTGACTTTTGTCTGACGGTGCTGTCCTTAGTTGAGTATTTATAGATTATCCAGATTTTTTTAGTTTCAGTTCTTTCAAATTGACAAAGAAAATGGTGAAACTATGCCTCTTTTTCTCCCTTTAAACATAAATAACGATTATATTTAAGCTCGTATCATTATAATAAAGAAACGTTTCAGGTTTATAAACGTAAAATGTATTTTAAATTTTTAAAAAATAATAAAGAAAATTCTATGCTTAAATTGTATTGACGCCCATGCATCATTCAAAGAGAAAAATTGTATATTTGAAATCAAAGACCATCATTTATATATGTAAACTATAATACAAATATCGATAACAAAATAATAATTGTGTGTGGGTTCATTTAAACATCAAAGCTTAATAAAAGAAAATTGAGATTGTCTAGCCACATTTATTGGCCAAACTTTAGCTTTTCGTATATTATCGTTCCTTTATAAATTTCTTTTGAGACCAAAATACGTGAACTATTCAACGAAAGTAAGTGTTCGAATCGCAATAATGTTGCTTTATTTATTATTATCGATAGAAAAAATATCCTTTTAAGTTGAAATTTTTTTAAATAAAATCGTGCGGATTCGAAGATATTATACTGACTTATATCAATGGTTTTATACTCTAAAAGTCTGAATATTTTCGAAGAATTTCCCAATGATATGAATAAAAGCGGCCATATATAACCGAGATATACTATAGTTTGGTGATTTCTATCTGCGAGCCGAATGTGACAGTTATTAGATTTGATAGCGTGCTTTCTATCTGCTTCAAATTCCACTCGAAGTAAAATTATACACTGTAGATCGTAGCTGAACGAAAAGCTACCGTAAAAGCTCTGAGTTATAAAACTGTACTTTATAAAGCTTTCTAGAACGAAAGTGTTAAACAAGTGTTTGAGTGTTTTTTTTTTCAAAATGTTCGAATAACGTAAGTCTCAGAAACTCCAATACTAGTTGATTCTGATATTAAAAATGTATTAATCATATGTATATATATATATATATATATATATATATATATATATGTATATATATATATATATATATATATATATATATATATATATATATATATATATATATATATATATATATATTATATATATATATATATATATATATATATATATATATATATATATATATATATATATATATATATATATTTATACAAATATATATATATATATATATATATATATATATATATATATATATATATATATATATATATATATATATATATATATATATATATATATATATATATATATATATATATATATATATATATATATATATATATATATATATATATATATATATATATATATATATATTTATATATATATATATTTATATATATATATTTATATATATATATATATATATATATATATATATATATATATATATATATATATATATATATATATATATATATATATATATATATATATATATATATATATATATATATATATATATATATATATATATATATATATATATTTATTTAGTATTCATATTTATTTATTCAATTCATTACTCCTTTACAAGGCATCAGGATCAACCCGACGTTAGCCAGTACACAGACGCCTCTACTACCTCAACCGGCACAGCAGACAGACACAGAACATGCCAAAGCATTTTCAAAAAATGTTCAGTCATCGCATTTCACACTCAATCACTGAAAGTTCATAAGGAACTCTCACGAGAAGTGGTATCATAGATGACAAAAATAGTGAAAGGCATTGGTAACATAAGCCAAACTAGGACAAAAAATGCCGAACCTTCTTCTAGTGGAACGGAAGGTCTGTTGACGATAGTCAATAGACAGGCCCGGCTTCTCCTGAGGAGTTTTACGTGGTTTCCTCCCAGCAATAAGCAAACACAGATAATTAATCACTTGTATAAACACTTAATGAGTTTTATCTTTTTACACACTAGTTTCGAAAACTAACAGAAGTTTTCATAAATCAATTTAAGTAAAACTTTAAAGTAAAACTTAAAAACAGACGTTTTCACCTGTAGATGAAAACGTGTGTTTGTTTTCGATACCATTCGTGTGTAATAAAAAAACTCATTAAGTGGTTATACAAATGTTTAATTTAAAAAAAAAATCAATAAATCACTCTACAAGTTAATACCGAATCAATAAAGAATACAAATGCATAGAAGTTTTTGATTAACCTACACTAGATTATCCGTCATGTTCCCAACACATATTAAAATCAATCAGCTTTTTTAGTTAGAAGGAACGAAAATCCACTTAATCATCTTTAAAGCTTGTATTTTATAACTAACTAACTAACAAACCATCACGCCGCTTCCCCGCAAGGGTAGGCAGAGAGAATAGAACGCCACACCACTCTGTCTTTGCAAACATTCTTCGCCTCTTCCACGTTCATGCATCGCCTCATACATACCCGCCGATTATCACGACTTCTAACCAGACCACTTTAAAGTATTTGGCACACCTGATCGTGCCATGTTTTTCTCGGTCTTCCTCTGCTCTTTTTCCAATTACATTCGCCTCATAAATTTGTTTCATACATCGTTTTGTCACACATTATTCTGAGAGATCCCATTTCGACTGCATTCAGTCTACTTTCATTCTTCTTTTGCCAACTCTTTGTTTCACTTCCGTACATTAGAGTTGGAACCAGTACTAGTTTTTTTTTGTTATTTTATATGCAAGGTAAATAATAAATACAACTCCCATCTAAAAAATATTTCAAAACATCCAACCATTTATTTATCTCTATTCTATCAAGGATTCCTTTCACAAGTTGCAATTCTACGTCATAGATCTAGGAAAATTTCATCAAATTGTTGATTTCTTTCAATGACGGAACATTTCGTCTTAACAGGTTGATATTGCCGCGGAAAAATATGCCTAACAATTGTCAGGGGACAGTAATTGAATATTTACCCTATAATGTTATCAGCCCACCTTTTGTGACGTAATTTTATTCATGAATCCTGAATACTGACTCATTTCAAGAATGAAACCGGATGAATACATTTAATGAAAATGTTATCTCAACGTCTCAAATAAACTCTAAGCGGTTTCAATTATAAAAAAATAAAAGAAACTTTCTCCGCCTTTCGCAATAATTTTTCAATTAGTGTCTTTTATTTATATTCCCTAAAGTAACGAGAATTATTTAATCGACTAGAAGATATTGTTCTTTAAAAAATTTATAGCTCTACTTATTTAAGTGTATCTATTAAATAATAAGTGTCCAGTCCTCTCTCATAAAAAATGTAAGTTTTCTTTTATTGCGAAATACTGGTTAATTATATAAAAGATAAGTAAAATATGAACGTAGATTTTTTTACGGTCGCATACAACTATCGCGTGAAACCTATAAAATTTCAATTTAAATTTTATTTAGTAAATACTACTACTACTTCTTAAAGTCTTTTATGATACGTATGATGTCAATTAAAAATAGAATGATTTTACCACAAAGTGACTATGTACCGAATCAATTCATGGAAAAAAATTGAAACTTAATTCCATACAAGAAATACGAAAAAAAATTAAGACAAGGACACCATTACTTCCAATTGAAATTAAAGTGAATTATTTGACGCTTTTAAATGTCAAAGTACATACTTCCTTATTGATAATTTTACGAAACAATCGTTACTGATTGACATTCAACCTTTAGTTTCAAGGTTTAATTTTAATTGACACCTCTGAGGTATGAAGCTAATATCGTGTTTCAAATTATGTTACACATAGTAGGTTACATTGAGATTAATTAACATGGAAAATTACATTACTTGATGCTATTAAGTTAGTCGACTATGATGCTTGTGTATGGATTCTAATACAATAAATTATTTTATAGTGTGGATACTTGAATAAAACACATGAACTTAAAGTTGACTTTATTTTTAAAACTACATATGTATGACATTTCAAACTAGTATATTGTGCCAGTTTTTAGAATGTTGAAAACTTTATAATATGCATCATTAAGTCAAAATTGCATATTTTCGAGTTAACGTTTTTTGCCAGTACACCCAAATAAATGTAAACATTTATATTCTATTCTATTTATTTCTTAACGTAGACGAAGAATATATGGAAGTCTGGGTATTTACAAGACTTAGGATCTGTCACGGAGGTCACTTGTAAATTTTACTATTCTTTATAATAAAATAACAACAACATAGGGTTTCTACGTATATTTTACTTAACCAGTAAACGGATTTTATTTTTACCGACATGATCAGACACCAGTCTGATGATGTCAGTAAAGACGAAACCCAGTCACTGGTCTAATAAAATATATGCGGAAAAAACTAAACAGTTGTTATTTTTTATATAATATGCAGTTCCACTAATAAATGTTAGTACAAAATAAATCCATGATTAAAAACCACACTTCAAAAATTTCAGAACTTGCACACATATTCAAATTGAAATGTAAGTTCTCAGCGCCATGTATGGGTCGGGTTGTGGTTCCGTGGTTAGTGTCGCAGACTCTTAAGTCAGAGTTTCTCGGTTCGAACCCACTCTACCACAATATACCTATTTCTAAAAATGAGCAGCTTAGGCTCACAGAAATAGTATGAAATTGAAATATTTGCGCATATAAATAATAAATACACAAATATATCTATAAAACATTTTGAGTGTGTCCCATTGTTCTGGATTATCTGCAATTATAGAAATATTTTTCATATTATTTTTTGACATCTCATCAAAGATGAAGAAGAATATGGAAGTCTAGGCATTTGCGGGGCTGACCACCGTCATAGGCTGGTTTAAGTGATCACTTTACACACGTGTAACATTCACCAATTCTACCCATTATTGACAACCACAATACTTAAATTCTTCTAAAGTTCTATATATATGAACCAATTTTGAAACATTGTTGAATCCCTAGAATTTCACTAGAGACATTATTGGTGAGATGAAAAGAAGCTTTTTATTCAGCAGAAACTCTTTTATAAGTAGGTGAGGTCCGAATTTAAAAAAAAAACAAATTTATCTCGTTTAATGAAAAATAAAATTACAACATTATTAGTGTGTCCAAATACTTGTTCACAAAAAAAAAATAATAATAAAAAATAAAATAAAATTGGTTTAGTTGAGCACAATCATAAATTCAATTAAAGTGATAATAGTTTTCCGTTACATTTTGAACGCTTAATGTAATAATGTCCCGACGCTAAGAAGAATGATAAGAAAAATATTATTTTAAAGGAAATTATTTGACATTTCAGAAATAATATTTAAATTGAAAGCTTCCGCGTAATTGAAAGGTCGGGCGATTTAGATTTCCAGAAATTTCTCGTATATTTGAACAATTTGAATATCTTCGAAATATGGACGTTTTACAAATTTAAATTTCAAATTCGACGTTCAATCGTTTCAGACATGTTTCAAATGAATCTCAATAAATAAAACTACATGAATGTTAAGATTTTCTTTGAAATACTCACATTGGTTTATACATTTTTATTACTTGTAAAATTATCTGTAAAGTTTTTACAGTACAAATAAAAAAGGTTCCAGTAAATACTTTTTTACCCGAAATGTCTTTGACATACCTAAATACTTTTTGATACTAACAATTGTTTATGCGTCTGTAATTTAATTTAGATGTTTGCATGTTATTATAAATCATTTATCAAATTGGAATAAAAATATATACAAAATTATAACTATGCCGTGTTCTCTCCAATTCCGCGGCTTCACATGTTAACTAATGCTTTTGAAAGTATAGATTTATATAATATGTTGTTATCCACCTTGTGTCTGTATGTACTTTCTCAGAATTTCTTCTCCATGTTATAATGGATAAATATAAACGTTGTGTTTCACTCTCTCTCGCTGCTCACTGATAGTGTGTGAAGGAGTCATGTATATACCAGTGCTTACTATTTGTTACTTTATTATTATTTTATGTTTAAGACTTTTTGTTTCTATATTAGTATATTAATTAGTGTATTTTTATATTAGATACTGCATCTATGTATTATATTTAAGGCATTAGCTGTTCAATAAATAAATAAATAAATAATGTGTTTACATATATATATATATATATATATATATATATATATATATATATATATATATATATTTTGCCTGTCCAATTAATATATAGACTGACGTCATGAAACCAAAAATACTTACATTCATTGAATCGGCAGTCACTTTGTGGTAAAATCTATCCATTTTATTTTTAAGTTTTACTTAGTTAATACTAAGTAAAACTTAAATAACAAACAGTATTGAGTAAATACCATTAGTGAAATAGTGGTATTTACTTAGTAAAATTTAAATTAAATATCGAAAATACTTTTATTCAAAGTTACTTGTCTGAATCTCCTTCAAAATATTCAACTCTCCGATGCAGACACTTATCCCAACGGTGTTTCCACTTTTGAAAACATTCCTAAAATTCTTTTTTGTGATGTCCTTCAGCTCTATGGTCATATTTGCCTTCTTCCTTTGAAAGGTCTTTTAAGAATCAACAATAAATATGGGAGTCGAACACTGCTATATATCGTTCCGAACATTTTTAATTTGTTGCCGACGGATGTTAGAGGTCAAAACAAAATATGAAACAAAGGCAAAATAAAAAAATGGGAAATGATCAAGAGTTGATTTTATGAAAATTGTAAAATGTTTATATTCTTAATTTTTTCTCTTAACGGTGTCTATATTAGGTTAAAATCGTTAAAAACAATAAAAATATATTTTAAAAGAACTCCATCGACAAGACACTGCAAAAAAAAGTTCTAAAAATGTATAAATTGTCATTTAAATAAATTTATACAAATAAAAAAAAATTAAAAAAGTGATGGGAACAATAAAATAAGTTAGAAGTAGCGAGATTAGGTAAGTAGAGAGGATGGAGAAGAACGGAGATCAAGTGTTTGGCCAAAAACTCAAGAGTTCTGAAATCTGAATGGGCTGAAGCTAATAAACCAATGACGCTAGCGACAATGCTATTTTTTCAACCTTATTTTTCTTGCCATCTCAGGCCCCACCGACTTCTATCACTTAAGTCTTTGAATCCTCATCTGAACAGCTCTAGACACCTCCTCAGCATTTCTGATCTCCGTACAATTTCGTTTATTCCGGAGCCAGGAGATCTGTCTTCTACCCACACCATAATGACCTTCCATTTTGCCTTTTTTAATTAATAAATGTGAATTAGCTTATAATACTCAAAATATTTTTTTCATGATACAAAACAAAACAATTCTTATCAAGAGAAAAACAAGGTAAAAGCACTAAGCTGAATATAAAATGCCTAAATTGTACGTACTTATTATTATATTGTATAATATAATGGTTTGTTTTCAAAAAAAATCCAACAGGCAGCAAACCTGCTTTTATATTACTGGATTCATTATAAAACTCGTTTTGTTCCGTTTTGGTAATTCAGGGAAAATGAGGTTCCATCATATACTTTTTCTAACCAATTTACATCTCAGTATTTTTTTTAAATATATTTGTTTAGATCATTTGCCTTTTTCTTGTTTGCATCAATTAGCAGTTTCATTGATACGTATTGTTTTTAATATTTAATCACTCATGCTGCGATGAATTTTATTTCATGTTTTTTTCGTTCATACTTATGTTATAATTACACGTTATATTTATGTACGTAATTTTTTTTTTGATTTTTTGTATTTATTTATTGATTTGACGTTCAATTTATAGAACTTCGTTTTAATTTATCTCTTAAATTTTGAATCAAACACAGATACTTTTAGTCTACTAACTTGTAAGAAAAACACAAAAATTATAATTTATAATCGAAGCACTAACTTTGTGATTTTCCATTTTATAATTAAAATGTAACTTTTTTTAAATCACTATAAATGTAGTGATTTTAAAACAAACTTACATAAAAATTATTATTGTGTCAATTGTTCCGCCTAGTTATGGTACTTTCAAAAGAATGTTCGTATGGCATTCGTTTGAAAATGCCATAACTAGGCGAAATAATTATCTCAATGGTAATTTTTATGTGTTTTTAAATAAAATACAAGTTAGTTGACTCAAAAAATCTGTGTTTGTTTTAAAAATTAATACATAAATATTCCCCCCACAATTTTTTTAATGATTTTAGATTTTTTTCCAAATTATGATTAAGATGTTCCCGTGAAATCGAAAATATTTTTTTTTATAATAATAATGTCCTGTGTAAAGCAAGCGTGTTAATGGTGATTCTATTTGGGTTTTATGGTGTTGCCAAGGGTTTGAAATTGTTTGTAGATTTTTGCTGTTAAGATCTTTGCGAAATTCGTGTTGAGATTCTGTGAGAAAATTCGCTTTAGGGGTTGTTGACTAGAAAACGACTTTTTCAAAGCTTAATAACACTGTTATGTGTAAATACCGCTACAAAGTTAACTTGTTTCTTTATTAAATTGGAAATTTCAGGGGTAAGAGGATTCCTGAAAATTTAGATTTTAAAAAATTAACTACCATACCTTTGCTGAAAAATGTTTCGCTACAAATATCAACAATCATATTCATTTATGTATTAATCGTTTTAATCAAACGCAGATTTTTTTAATCTACATTAAAAATAAGTATTGTGACAATTGTTTCGCCTAGTTTCGAACGAATTCGTTTGAAAATGCCATAATTAGGCAAACCAATTGTAACAATATTTATTTTGTGTTTTTTAACAATAAAATACAATTTAGTAAACTCAAAAAAACTGTGTTTGCTTTAAAAATAAATACATAAACAATGGTATATTTACATTTTCACATTTTAACATACATGAAGAAGAATATCGAATTCTAGGTATTCATAGGCTGATTTAATTTATCACTTTATACATTTGGAATACTTAGTATTGACGTTCACCAGCTTATTACGGGTCGTGAACCCCGTAAATACCCAGTCTTCTTTATTATTTTCGTGAATGTTTTTTGCAGATACTTTGGCAGGTGCATTTTATACACTTTATAAAATAAAACAATTTTTGTTTTTAACTACTTTTTTATTGGTATATTTTGTATATGTTAAACATGTTAAATATGCATATGTTAAACCCTGATGATGACAAGGTTCTTGTCGAAACCGTTTGGAGAAAAAATGTACCAATAAAAAAGTGGTTAAAAACAGAGTAGTTTTATTCATTGTTCTTCTTAAACATGTTAAGATGTCAAAATGTTTAAATAACTCAAAATTGAAGAAACCCTGATTTGTGAACAAGCGTTTAGACACACCTAAGTAGCCGTGACTGGTTTATTTCATTGACCATGAAATCGATGCGGACTACATCAAAATATATACCATTATAGATGTTTAGAAATGATAGTATATATATATATATATATATATATATATATATATATATATATATATATATATATATATATATATATATATATATATATATATATATATATATATATATATATACATATACATATATATATATATATATATATATATATATATATATATATATATATATATATATATATATATATATATATATATATATATATATATATATATATATATATATATATGTATATATATATATCTATATATATGTATATATATATATATATATATATATATATATATATATGTATATATATATATATATATATATATATATATATATATATATATATATATATATATATATATATATATATATGTATATATATATATATATATATATATATATATATATATATATATATATATATATGTATATATATATATATATATATATATATATATATATATATATATATATACATATATATATATATATATATATATATATATATATATATATATATATATATATGTATATATATATATATATATATATATATATATATATATATGTTTATATATATATAAACATATATATATATATATATATATATATATATATATATATATATATAAAATAATCACAAAAGTTGTAGTTTAATTTAAACCGAATAAAATATTTATGTAATATTTTTATGATTAAGACTATGTTATAATGATTAAAGAAAACACTTCGTTTTTTACCACTTGAGTTTTATTATAGACTACATATTTCAGAAGTTCCATCATTCAGGTCTGTATAATAACTATTATTATGTCTGTATAATAACTGTTATTATACAGACCTAAATGATGGAAGTTTAACTTTTGAAACATGTAGTCTATAATAAAACTCAAGTGGTAAAAAACGAAGTATTTTCTTTAATCATTATAACATGTCTTACCACAAAGTTAATGCCGAAACAATAAATAAAAGACTATGTTACGTGATCATTAATTACTCATAAGAATAATTTATTTATAATTTTGTTATTCTAATTAAATCTTTGAAGGCAACATAATTATCGGTATTGATTTTTTTAATGTAACGATCTCATGCAAATTTTTACATAAATTACTTTATGCTAATCCGAACTGCGCGAAGTTATTATATGACATAATAAATCATAGGAAAATTGTACTACATAAATCAAGCCCATCGTTCTTTTCCTCATTTTCCACTGGTAACGGATTTGCAAATTGTATTGTAAAATATTATTTTAATGACTGATTCGGAAATAGATTATCCAAGAAAAACGTAAATCTATCTCTCAACATAAATTTAAAAAATATATATGTGTGTTGATACTTTATGGCACATTTTATATTACTGAATTGAATAAAAATTGTAACATTATTTTTAAACACATTTTATTTGATTTTTTCCAACCGGTCTCACCGCTTTTAATACATATCTATCCCTGGAGATGACAAGGTGCTTGTAGAAACTTGTTGTTGAAAACTGAAAGTCGAAATAAACAACGTTGTTATTTTATTTTATTATGTTTTACTGTCGTAAATGTTCGTTTGTTTGTTAAAAATCTCAAATAGAATTGGAGAATTATACAAGTGTGTAGAGTGATCACATAGCCAAGCCTATGACAGCATTTATTCTTCTTTATCTATGTCGAGATGTCAAAAATGACTCCTAAGTGGAGAAATCCCACATTTGTGAAAAAGTGTTTGGACACACTCAAAATGTTGTGAAATATCGTACGTGTTTAACATATCGCTCACTCCTTTCAAGAACGTCATAAATCAAAAATCGTCAATTTTCAGTTGTATATATTTTCGGAATGCCCAGAAAATGTATTTTGTCCCAGCAAACAAGGCATATTTTTAACTTAATGTATTTACCCACTACAGGGCAGAAAGTGGTTTTGCATTTCGAGGAAAATGTATTGTTTAATTATTTTTTTAAATATACTAAATATTTTTCAAATGGAGAAAAAACCTTCATGTTTTACCTAAAAAAATCTGTCGCACAGAAAAAAAGTTCAATGAGTTGCTTGATGTTTATTTTTAATACATTGCTTTATATTTTTTTACTTTAAAAACGTTCCCCTGAAAAATCAAGTTTTTTGATTTATGACGTTCTTGAAAGGAGTGAGCGATATGTGAACATATAATACATACGTGTGTGTTAGTCAAAATGGTCGCGTCAAGTCTAATGGCGTTACGCCCATGTATTTTTCTACCTGCCTCAAAATAAACTAATATATTTTATAATATATCGCAATATCAAAAATGAATTTGTTTGTACTATATTTGTAATTGAAAATTTATCGAAAACATATTCCCTTTTTCAAATACTATGTCAAGGCTATCTGCATTTTGACATTGAACGTTTCACAACGTTGATTAGCTTTTTATTTATTTTCCTTAAAAATCTGCCTTTCGACATTTTTAAGACTTTCCATTTCCACCTTCAAAGAAAATTGATTTAAACTTCTGCTTTAATTTCTTTCGTTTACATTTCTTTCAGTTTTTCAAACGCAACCCTTCAGCTTTTTTTCAGCCGATCCGGAGAAATTTTCGAAATCGCTTTCCCGCTCATAAATAATTCAGACATCGAATTTTGTCCAAGGCACGTGGTTCTTTATTTACAACCCCTGGAGGCTTACATTTAGTTACAAGTATTTTGTACATTGGGGAAATAAAATATTGTTTTTCAAACTTTGTAAATAATAGTTCTTTGTATAAATGGTATTTATTTGGGATTCTTACAAAAGAGTCCTCGATCAAGATTCAATACAAACACACCCTCATAATTTTTAATGAATACCCAATGGAATGTCCAAAAATGTCCAAAATACCACAAGCGGGAAATTCAATTCTACATTTTTATGAAAATTTATTCAATGAATATTTATTCGTCTCATTATTTTGTGATATCAAGTAATCTATTACTATACGTATAAATAACAGTATTCTGTCTCAATACATCTTACAGACAAAAATGATCATACCATCTTGAAACAAGCGGACTAAATTCAGCAAGCGTATATTTGCTGTTGCGGGATCGACGGCATAGAAATCTTTTCCACCACCATTAAGAAACAGTGAGAAAACGCATTCGTTTACTAAATATTTTTTTTAAATCGCCTTTATCAATCAAATCTAATCGCCCTTGAGGTGGTATTTGAATAACGGTTTATTTAATATATTAATTCACATATTAAAAAAAATTAAAATATATGCATTTCAATATATATATATATATATATATATATATATATATATATATATATATATATATGTATATATATATATATATATATATATATATATATATATATATATATATATATATATATATATATATATATATATATATATATATATATATATATATATATATATATATATATATATATATATATATATATATATATATATATATATATATATATATACAATGTAAACTACTACACTACTCAAATTCTTGGAAGCTCTATATAAATGAACCAATTTCGAAACATTGTTCTGAATCGCTACAACTTCACTAGAGACATCCATAGGTGAGATGAAAAGAAGCTTTTTACTGAGCAGAAACCCTTTTATTAGTATGTGAGGTCCGAATCCTGGATTATAATCACACACATGAGAAACGCCAGAAAATATCATTTTCATTTTTTTATTATTTAAGCTTATAATTTGAACGGATAATTTATTTACATCATTTTGAGTGTGTCCAAATACTTGTTCAAAAAATCTGGATTATCTCCAATTACAGGAGTTAATTTCATATTATTTTTTGTGAAAATAATAATTTGTTCAAAATAGTATTTGGACACACTCAAAATGTTGTAAAGAAATGAATATTCACAATGAAATCAATAAAACAAACAGAACATGACAATATATTCGTCTATGTATGGTATATAGAAGTAGAGGGGTAAGTGAGGAGAGGCTTTCCACTGTATATTCCTGTTCACTTTCCCTTAAATAAGGGTGTGGCAAACTAATCCATTAAATATTTTAATCGGATACTAATTAATTACACGTTACATTTCGTCAAGTCATCTAATACTCACTTTATTTGTAATTATGTGTAACGCATAATAGCGTTAGGGGGAATACGTCCATACTAAGCACACAAGGCGTATCTGTATGCTCAGTAGCCATAATTGAAAATTAAGTTTTTAATATATTGAGGTGCTGAATATTATATGTGTGATGTGATTACTACTACCTGACTTATAAAAAATTACTTATAAATAAAATACACACCTATTTGATCACAGATCACAGTTTAATAATTTCAAATTATAAGAACATCGTTTTGTAAAAGAAAAAAAAACTTCGAAATAAATATATGTTTTTAAAAGAGTGTTTGAAAGATATATCTTTCAAACACTCTTTTAAAAACATATATTTATTTCGAAGTTTTTTTTTCTTTTACAAAACGATGTTCTTATAATTTGAAATTATTAAACTGTGATCTGTGATCAAAAAAGGATTGAAAAAATGGGAAAAATATGTATTTCAATATATATTCTTTTTAGACACATCTGGCTTCTTCAGCTGGTCGCTTACTGAATTTTATGTTTGCGAGTACCCCCTAAGCCCAGATAAGGAGTGACTAATTTCCCTGACTCGCAATATTGCAGATACGCCCGTCGTGCTTAGTACCTGCACGAAAACTGAAATTTGATTATGAAACTTGAGTCGTCTGCGTGTTACAATTACTATAAAGACCGGTAAGCATCACATAGTACATTAGTCAAAATTAAATTCTTTTGAATTTAATTGTAACTGATGGCATTATTTGACTACAAGCAATTTCAAGCGAGCAAATTACTTAATGTGTTAAGGGTAGATTCAGGTTTGGTAACGCCACTTATTTTAATGATATTATCTACAATAATTATTGCTATACCGAGAACACAGCATTGAAAATTGACTTAACCCTTTCATCCTTGTGATTTATTATTACAACATATTGTTTTTTTTTAATTATTCTTCTTCTTTCTTATAGATCCACGGATTCGTAGGTATTATGATGAGATACCTCAAGATGTCCCTATCATGTTGATGCTTAGCCCTTTTTCAGCTTTCAAAGACAACAGCTGGAGGGGCGTTGCAGGAGCCTGGGCGAGGACCTATTCGACATTGGATCCGTATTAGTTCATAAGGAACTCTCGCAAGAGGTAGTATCACACAAGATAAAAATAGCGAAGGACATTGGTACTTAAAACTAAGCTAGAACATAAATGCTAAATCCTCTTCTAGTGGAACGGAAGGTACTTGTCTGGCTTCTTCTGAGGAGTTTTACGTGGTTTCCTCCCAGCAACGAGCTAATGCTGAGAAGTTCCTGATGGTCCACATTAGATTTTTCTTCCTGTTTTCAACACATATTAAATAAAACATATTTTTTTAAAGTAGAAATATACAAAAATCCACTAAATGATCTTTAAACCTCGTATATAATAAGCAATGTAAATAATAAATGCAACTCCAATCTAAAAAAAGATCCACTGATCTGTTTATTCTATTATCTGTCTCTCGTAATACACTACTAACTGTCACACAATTGTTTCGGAGGTCTTCTTCTTCCGTTTGGGTTGCCTTAAAGAGCAATTCGGGACAGTCACTTTTCTTCCATTCTATTGACGTGGGCATTCCAGAATCATCTTGGCTGTCTTCCCCATCCGACTTATCCTCCGTACTGCACATTTTCCAAACATCCGTGTTCCTTATTTAGTATCCTTACTTGTTTTTCATTATTCACCTCAATGTCCTCATTTCTGAAGTTCTTAGAAGAGATTTGGTTCTCGCTGTGTCTGCTCTGGTCTTAATCCCATATGTGGCAATCGGTCTTACACGCGTGTTATATATATTTGTGTTTTTTCTTCCACATTTTTTCTCTTAGGCCCTTTTAATGCTACTCAAAAGAACATTGTACGTTTCCATACTAATGTGCAGTAGAAGGATTTGTCAACCAAGATTTACCCACTTATTATTTAAATTTACATACAAAAATCCATTTCTAAAAAAAAATTAAAGCATACCTACTTAAAACCCTTTTCACAACTTATATGTTGTTATTATTTTAATACCCTACTTTAATTCACTCAATTTAAATTCATTTTGTCAGAAAAAATATATACAGTAAATAATTTTTTTCAACCCCTGCCTTTTTGTGTAGGTATAAACCATAAAATTATGTCTAGCCTCGCATCAATCTGCTGATATCGGTAACGACAGAATCCCGTCACTGATCAAATAAAATGTAGGTACGCGGAAAAACTATAAAGTTTTTATTTTATTGTATTAAATGAAATCAACATTTTTTATACATTATAACCATAACGCCTTTGATAAAGCCATTGTAAGGGTGATTGAAACCTTGGTTGGAAGATATATTAATTTATGGCTAAATTGAATAAAATAATAATTTAATTATCTAAGGCCGTTAAAATTTACGTATATAATTCGTGTTGAGTTTCTTAGGAGCGTCTACAGCAAGCGGCAAACGCATCATTTAGAATTTAAATATAATTATTTATACGTTTAATATTTAAAGCATTTACTTTGTGGTTAGTCATTTATACTTTTTTACAAAAATGTTAGTTATATTAGTTGATAACCATTTTGCGAATTTTTCGTGCACCGTTTTCGAGACGTACGTATGTATTTTGACTATAAGGAAAATAATTATCCTTACAGTCAACTATTTGTTTCGATAATATCAATTAATCAAGATTTTTCACAACTCATTCATTTCAACCTGTATAATCCTGACTGAATGTGTGGTATAGTTTTATTTTTTTAGATGGGGATTATTTACCTTGTTTATTATGTACACGGTTTAAAGATCATTATATGGATTTTTGTTGCTTCTATGTAGATAATAACAAAATATTCAGTGCGAGACAATCTAGTGTGGGCAATCAGGATCTTCCCACCATTTGTTCATTGCTGGAAGGAAACCACGTAAAACTCCTCAGGAGAAGGCGGACTGTTGACTGTCGTCAACAAACCTTCCATTCCACTAGAAGAGAGTTCAGCTTTTTGTGTCCTGGCTTGATTTATCGCACCAATATCTTTCTCTATATTTATCATGTGTGATACTACTTCTCGTAAGAGTTTCTTATGAATTATCACGGATCCGATGTCGGATAGGTCCTCACCCAGGCTTCTGCAATGCTCCTACAACTGTTGCATTTGAAGACTTAAATCGTACTATTTAATCGCAGTCGAAATGCGATCTCTTAGAAGAATGTGCGACAAAACGATGTATGATAGATGTTCGAATAGTGAAATAAGGAGGGAATGCAAAACTGAGACAAGCAATATCGGTAAAATTAAGAAAGGTGTGTTGAGATGGTTTGGACATGTAAAACGAATGAGTGAGAAAAGAACGGTAAAACAAATTTATGAGGCGAACGTAATTGGAAAACGAAGCAGAGGAAGACCGAGAAAAACTTGGCACGATCAGGTATGCCAAATACTCGAAAGTGGGAGTGGTGTGGCGTTCTATTCTCTCTGCCTGCCCCTGCGGGGAAGAAGCGTGATGGTTAGTTATTTCACAAATTTGTGTATTGAATGCAAAAATTAGAAATTAAATTAGAAACAATTATTGAAACTAAAGAGTTTTTTTTTCATCTGTGTTGGGAACAGAAGGGATACAAGTAGCAGTAGAGTCGCAGCGGTCAATGCGTGTTAGAATTGATGGAATTTAATATGATGGGTTGAATATTTTTATGTCATGGGTTTTCTCCATAGAACAAACTATGGTAATCAGTCACGTAGAGAACTAATCCGTGAATCAATAGGGACACTCATAGCCGTTGACTAAGGAACATGACCCATGGAAAATTAAGCTTCCTTTCATATGTACCGTCACAACTTAATTCAACTATCTATCAAACCGCTTTGCCTCAGGGAAACATAATGAAAGCTATCCCACCGCATTCCCTGATCTGATGCAGAAGCATCTAGGCTTCCTGGCAGACCTTCCTTTGCAAAGCCTGGCAGACCTTCCTTGATATTAATGATTTGAAAACAATGTTACATTTTAATTATACTTTGATATTAATTTTCACTCATGAATTACATGAAATTATAGTAACTTTAAACATAAAGAGTAAGTCCACTCACAAGTAGGCATAGGCTATGAAACTTATAAAGTTGAAGCCTGAGTAGGGACATGATAAACGGTGTTGCATAAGCCGTAGCTAGATTTCAGAGTCACTTGGACGTTAGGTTATTTAAAAAAAAAATCCTTGCAAAGCACTCTCTTTTTACAACATTTTGAGTGTGTCCTAATACTTGCTTACAAATCTGGATTATTTTCAATCAGGAGTTATCTGGAGATAATTCATATTTGTGGACAAGTCTTTGAACTCACTCAAAATGTTGTATGAATAAATTAAATGGTCAAATTATAAGCTAAAATAAAAAATTAAAAAGATGTTTTCTAGCGTTTCTCATGTATATGATTAAAAAAACAGTAAAACAAATGTATAATGAGGTGAGTGAAGTTGGAAAAAGAAGCAAAGGAGGACCTAAGAAAACATAGCATGGTCAAGTTTTTCAAATACTTGAAAGTGGCCAGGTCAGGAGTTGACATAATCGGCGGGTATGTAAGAGGAGGTACATGAATGTGGAGGAGGCGAATATTGTTTGCGAAGATCGAAATGGCACGTGAAATCCATGAAATTGCATCGTGAAACTGAGTATCTTTTCATCATTAAATTAACAATAAAGTTAACATCGCATCGATTCTAAACGATGCCATATGCACCTTTTGCAAAACGAAAAAAAATTGTTAGAATCATCCTGTAATACCTTGATACTATATAATTTTTATTTGAAGCTTTAACTTTGTGATTCTCCATTATATAATTAAAATGTAACTTTGTATTAAAATCACTATAAATATTATATTATAACTTAATTATAATGTCTACCGGTTTTGAAGCTAACCGCTTCTTTATCAAGACTAATTAATACTAATCAGTTTTGATAAAGAAGCGGTTAGCTTCGAAACCGGTAGACATTATAATTAGGTTATAATAAAATATTAATAGTATTAATATTTTATTATAACCTAATATTGTTTTAAAATATTAATATTTTAAAACAATGTTACATTTGAATTATACTTTGATATTAATTTCAATTAACCTTTTCTTCAATTTTTCATTTAAACAAACATACATACATTGATTTGATGATCTAATACGGTATTATATTTTCTGCTGGTCGTATGTTCCTGTATTCCTGGGCTATTATCCCATATCAGTTCACGCTTCTTGCCGCATTGCGGCTCGAAATATCGGCAAGAAGTGCGAACGACACACGGCATAATAATCCCGAAAAGCGCTATCAGCATCCGAACGACCGTGATGTAATCAATCACTATAATATGAAGCTTCAAGTATCAAATCTTGTAACGAGATTCATTTTAAACAACTGTCACATCAACAATTATTTTAAACACAGATGAAGAAGAATATTTAAGATACAGATCGTTTACTGTTTATAACCTGTATAGTATAGGCTTTGGAACAGGTAGATGATTGCATATATTTGGGTAGTATGTTTTCTAGGGATGGAAAGATTGATAAAGACATAGAAAGGAGAGTGAGTGCTGGGAACAGAGTGAATGGTGCACTAAAATCAGTTATAGCAAATAAAAATCTATCAGCGGAAGCTAAACTGGCAGTACACAATGGAGTTCTGGTTCCAACCCTTATGTATGGAAGCGAAGCATGGAGTTGGCAAAAGAAAGAAGAAAGCAGACTGAATGCAGTCGAAATGCGATCCCTCAGACGAATGTGTGGCAAAACGATGTTTGATAGATGTTCGAATGATGAAATAAAGAAAGAATGTAAGGCTGAGATAAACATTATCGATAAAATTAAGAAAGGTGTGTTGAGATGGTTTGGACATGTGGAGCGTATGAGTGAAGAAAGAACGGTTAAACTAATTTATGAGGCGAATGTAGTTGGAAAAAGAAGCAGAGGACGACCGGGGAAAACTTGGCACAATCAGGTATGTCAAATACTTGAA
This sequence comes from Brachycentrus maculatus, assembly GCF_059751285.1. Classification (NCBI taxonomy): domain Eukaryota; kingdom Metazoa; phylum Arthropoda; class Insecta; order Trichoptera; family Brachycentridae; genus Brachycentrus; species Brachycentrus maculatus. The sequence goes on along the minus strand of NW_028281535.1, from coordinate 61,384 downwards.
AGCGGCCGGGTCAGGAGTCGTAATAATCGTCGGGTATGTATGAGGAGATGCATGAATGTAGAAGAGGCAAAGAATGTTTGCAAAGACAGAGTGGTGTGGCGTTCGATTCTCTCTGCCTACCCCTGCGGGGAAGCGGCGTGATGGTTAGTTAGCATCGAAACCGGTAGACATTATAATTAAGTTAAAATAAAATATTTTTAGTGATTTTAAAACAAAGTTACATTTTTATTATGAAATGGAAAATCACAAAGTTAGTGATTGAAATATAAATTATATAAATAGAAGTGATTAAAAACAAAATTTGTTTGTTATTTTTTACAATTTCCTATACGTATGGAATTGTTAGATATCTTTTTAATTTTGCTCATCCCGTTGATAAGAGGAATTAATTTTCAAAAGATCCTTAACTTTGTTAGAGGTTGTTTCTGGAACTAGATACCTAAAATATTTTCAGTCGCACATATACGTAAATGCAAAGTGTTAAATTTTGTAGACGCGTCGTAAGTTATTCGTTTTTGTCGCCTCGTGTGAATTTTTCATTTTTCGGGTTGAGATATTTTACCTTTTTTACATTCGACATAATCTGAAAGGTGACGGAAGAGCCTAACTTGGACACCATGTGTACTTTTACTATCAAATAAAGTAAGTGGGTAGGTACCATATATCGTGGGTATACTGGTAAAAAAAGTATTCTCGAAAATATGCAATTTTGACTTAATGATGCATACTATATCGCTCACTCCTTTCAAGAACGTCATAAATAAAAAAAACGTCAATTTTCAGTTGTGCGTGTTTTCGGAGTTCTCAGATAATGTACGATATTCCATAAAAAGAGCCATATTTTTAACTTCATATTTACCCGCTACAGGGCAGAAAGTGTTGTTTTTTCATTTTGAAGAAAATGTATTGTTTAATTATTTTTTTAAAAATTCTAAATATTTTTCAAATGGAGAAAAAACCTTTAGGTTTTACCTAATAAGATCTGTTGCACAGTAAAAAGTTCAATAAGTGGCTTGATATTTATTTTTAATACATTGTATTATATTTTTAACTTTAAAAACGTTCTCCTGAAAAATCAAGTTTTTTGATTTTTGACGTTCTTGAAAAGAGTGAGCGATATGTTTTCAACGTTTTATAAACAAGCAAAATACAAGTAGTTTGAAATATCATATATTTATATGGTTTAAAAGGTAAATTTTACTTTAAGTTTAATAGCGGGTTATGTATTCAGGCTAAAAGCTTTAAATAACAGGGATTATTCAAACTGGGATTCTGGAGTGTGCAATTCGCTCTTATATCTTCCCTGGGCTTAAATAAGAAAAATCTAGTTGTTTCGGACCCGACATAAATACATTGAGAAATCATTAGTCTAGGGTCCCGTGGTTAGTGTCACGGACTCTTGAGTCAGAGTTTCTCGGTTCGAACCCACTCTTCCACAATTTGATACCTATTTCTAATAATGAGCTGCTTAGGCTCACAGAAATAGAATGAAATTGAAGTATTCTTGTAAATAATTTAAAAAAAACACTTTTTTTTAAAGAAAAGGAAAATTAAACCCATACAAGTATAGTTGATTTGCTGTTGCATCGACATCATTTAATCTTTGATTTTTTAAGCAAAGCATCTGAACATTGATGAAGATGAAAATAGAAGAAGATTATTTACAAGGTTTATGACCTGTAAAAGGCTGGTTAAGTGATCGCTGTACAAACGTGTAACATTCACCATGCTACCCATAATTGATAACCAAACCAGTAATTTTTTTGGAATTCCATATCATTAATCTCATGGTATTTCAAACTTGACCACTTATTATAAGCTGCACAAAATTGAAAATCATATTTTTAGCTGTTTCCAGTATGAAAAAATAATACGAGGTTCGGATTTTGCATGCATCTAAACAAAAGGATCTCTACTAAAGATATAATAATAATAAACCCTTATCCGCACCCCAATGGTGCATAGGGCACTGTGTCATATAAACGCAGTGTTATCTTGATCGTTTACACATGAAGGAAGGGTGATCAGCCCTCCGCTTCAGGTACCAGTCCATGGTAATATTGAATAAATATTACAGTGAAAAATCACTTATATTTCTTTTACCCCTTGGGAATCGAACTCGGAACCTCCAGAACGGTAGCCGAGCGTGCTGGCCATTACACTACGGAGGCGGACTACTAAGGAAAGACTTTCCAAATACAGCCGATGGACCCAGTGAATTCATAATTGCGTTTAAAAAAAAACATGTCGCTTATTCTAGAATCACGTTTAAAGATCGATTTTTAAGAGTTTTGAAGCAGTCTGTGGTTTCAATATGCTCCACATCTGATAAATGAATAATTTTTTGTTAACAAAATCATTTCAAACGTATTCCAATAGTAAATTGGTGATAATAACCGTAGAAAAGTCTAAATAAAGCAATCAATTTATCACAACAATTGGGTTTAAAATGTTTTTTATGCGTCAGAACCTTACATTTTTTTTAAATTTACTTAGGTACCAAAAACTCTATAAAACTCCATAAAATAAAGGTCTAGTCATACACAATGTGAGGTGAATCCTGAATCAACGAATAGAAAAGCAAATACACTACAAATAATACATGAAACATTGCAGTGACAGGTATATGTAAAAACTATTATCGGGTATTTCGTTAAGCTTTACGAACGGTAACTGCGTTTCCTATCGGTTTTCCACAAATGGGTATCGAGCGTCTATACTTTACTAGATAAAATGGTGATTTTTACTGCATGAGGGTAGTGAATATCGGCTTACTGTTTTTTGTATATTTTTTTTAATTTAATTTTTAGTCAATACATAGTAAGTGGGTAGGTACCATATATCGTGGGTATACTGGTAAAAAAAGTATTCTCGAAAATATGCAATTTTGACTTAATGATGCATACTATATCGCTCACTCCTTTCAAGAACGTCATAAATAAAAAAAACGTCAATTTTCAGTTGTGCGTGTTTTCGGAGTTCTCAGATAATGTACGATATTCCATAAAAAGAGCCATATTTTTAACTTCATATTTACCCGCTACAGGGCAGAAAGTGTTGTTTTTTCATTTTGAAGAAAATGTATTGTTTAATTATTTTTTTAAAAATTCTAAATATTTTTCAAATGGAGAAAAAACCTTTAGGTTTTACCTAATAAGATCTGTTGCACAGTAAAAAGTTCAATAAGTGGCTTGATATTTATTTTTAATACATTGTATTATATTTTTAACTTTAAAAACGTTCTCCTGAAAAATCAAGTTTTTTGATTTTTGACGTTCTTGAAAAGAGTGAGCGATATGTTTTCAACGTTTTATAAACAAGCAAAATACAAGTAGTTTGAAATATCATATATTTATATGGTTTAAAAGGTAAATTTTACTTTAAGTTTAATAGCGGGTTATGTATTCAGGCTAAAAGCTTTAAATAACAGGGATTATTCAAACTGGGATTCTGGAGTGTGCAATTCGCTCTTATATCTTCCCTGGGCTTAAATAAGAAAAATCTAGTTGTTTCGGACCCGACATAAATACATTGAGAAATCATTAGTCTAGGGTCCCGTGGTTAGTGTCACGGACTCTTGAGTCAGAGTTTCTCGGTTCGAACCCACTCTTCCACAATTTGATACCTATTTCTAATAATGAGCTGCTTAGGCTCACAGAAATAGAATGAAATTGAAGTATTCTTGTAAATAATTTAAAAAAAACACTTTTTTTTAAAGAAAAGGAAAATTAAACCCATACAAGTATAGTTGATTTGCTGTTGCATCGACATCATTTAATCTTTGATTTTTTAAGCAAAGCATCTGAACATTGATGAAGATGAAAATAGAAGAAGATTATTTACAAGGTTTATGACCTGTAAAAGGCTGGTTAAGTGATCGCTGTACAAACGTGTAACATTCACCATGCTACCCATAATTGATAACCAAACCAGTAATTTTTTTGGAATTCCATATCATTAATCTCATGGTATTTCAAACTTGACCACTTATTATAAGCTGCACAAAATTGAAAATCATATTTTTAGCTGTTTCCAGTATGAAAAAATAATACGAGGTTCGGATTTTGCATGCATCTAAACAAAAGGATCTCTACTAAAGATATAATAATAATAAACCCTTATCCGCACCCCAATGGTGCATAGGGCACTGTGTCATATAAACGCAGTGTTATCTTGATCGTTTACACATGAAGGAAGGGTGATCAGCCCTCCGCTTCAGGTACCAGTCCATGGTAATATTGAATAAATATTACAGTGAAAAATCACTTATATTTCTTTTACCCCCTTGGGAATCGAACTCGGAACCTCCAGAACGGTAGCCGAGCGTGCTGGCCATTACACTACGGAGGCGGACTACTAAGGAAAGACTTTCCAAATACAGCCGATGGACCCAGTGAATTCATAATTGCGTTTAAAAAAAAACATGTCGCTTATTCTAGAATCACGTTTAAAGATCGATTTTTAAGAGTTTTGAAGCAGTCTGTGGTTTCAATATGCTCCACATCTGATAAATGAATAATTTTTTGTTAACAAAATCATTTCAAACGTATTCCAATAGTAAATTGGTGATAATAACCGTAGAAAAGTCTAAATAAAGCAATCAATTTATCACAACAATTGGGTTTAAAATGTTTTTTATGCGTCAGAACCTTACATTTTTTTTAAATTTACTTAGGTACCAAAAACTCTATAAAACTCCATAAAATAAAGGTCTAGTCATACACAATGTGAGGTGAATCCTGAATCAACGAATAGAAAAGCAAATACACTACAAATAATACATGAAACATTGCAGTGACAGGTATATGTAAAAACTATTATCGGGTATTTCGTTAAGCTTTACGAACGGTAACTGCGTTTCCTATCGGTTTTCCACAAATGGGTATCGAGCGTCTATACTTTACTAGATAAAATGGTGATTTTTACTGCATGAGGGTAGTGAATATCGGCTTACTGTTTTTTGTATATTTTTTTTAATTTAATTTTTAGTCAATACATATCACTTTCTTTAATCAACAGGTACATATTTTGATGCAGTTATTATGGGAAAGGAAATATATTTCCTAAATAATTTTAACTAAAAAAGTGCCATAATTACAACAATAATGACAAAAATTATTTATAAAAAAAATGTTAGGCTAAATCAGTATCGAATAAATCATATTGCACTGTTGTGGAACGAAATAAGCCAGAAAAGTGATAAAAACTCTTAGTGTAATGGTTATCCTGACGAAGAGACCAGTATGTCTCAAAACCAGTAGATTTGAATCTCAGTAGGTGGATATATTTGTTTTAACATTTACATCATTTTGTTGATGCTTGAGACCTTAAATATTATAAACATTACGGAAGTCAATTGAATTTATTGACCGTAATTTTTAGAAGAAAAAAAAATTATTTAATTAAAAAAACAAAACATCCTAAACGTATATATTTAAAATACCTCAATACGTTCCTGATAAAACATACCGCTCACTCCTTTCAACAACGTCATATATAAAAATTTACAATTTTCAGCTGTGCATGTTTTCGGAATGCCTCGTAAATGTACTATATCCCAGCAAAAGCGGCATATTTTTAACTTAATATTTACCCGCTTCAGGGCAGAAAGTGTTTTTATTTATGTGTTATTGTTTGATTATTTTTTAAATATTTTAAATATTTTTAAATGAAGATAAAACCTACAGGTTTTACTTAAAAAGATCTGTTGCGCAGTAAAAAATTCAAAAAGTGGCTTGATACTTATTTTTCATTCATTTCATTATATTCTTAAACTTTAAAAACGTTCACCTGAAAAATCAAGTTTTTTGATATATTACGTTGTTGAAAGCAGTGAGCAACACAATTACGTTGTTCCGACCCAAAAATAGCACTGCAATTTGTTAATGGATTGTGGATTGGATTTACATTGTTTTTAATACAGGAGCACTTCACTTCCCGAATTTCCATTAAATTTACAAATCTAAAAGTTCCGTAACTAATTTTCCGTCACCTAAATGAATTAAACGGTTCCATAATGTGAACAAATATACATTGTATACTAGGAATTTTGAATAGTACCTGCATAGTTTAAGGCAACACTCAACAAAATTAATTCCAAACATTATAACGATATAACGTATGAAAAATTTAATTTAAAATTTGCTCTCTGAGTGCATACTGTATATTGTATTATCATGTTGAGTGCCAGAAAAGTAATCAAATATAAGGCTTCATCCACTAATTACAACCCTTAAAAAAAGTAATTTCACCAGCAATATTTGAAGCTTTTATACTAAGATCTTCAACGGACTCGTACATCTATGAATTTTCAGAATTAGTAAGCTATTACGAGTACAGGAATAAAACCGGAGTGCCTTTGCCATTGTAGCTATTCGCCTCTAC